>NC_057938.1:42555645-42855645 GCF_018555375.3 Anguilla rostrata
CTTGCACGAGTCGTCCGTCTCTGGGCGCGCAAGGCCGAGGGAGAGAGAGGGAGAGAGAGGGAGAGAGAGAGAGAGGGAGAGAGGAGGTCAGAGTGAGAAAGGGAGGTTCCCCACGACCTGGACCTGACCATTCGACCGCCGGTCCGTCTGGCGCTTTCGCCCGCCCTGCCCGCCCTGCCCCCCCCCTGTGCGTGCGTACGCCCATCACCGTTGCAGGCGCAGGACTTGAGGTCGACGGTCTCGCAGAAGGGGACGCACTGTCCTTTCTGGCACCGGCCCAGGTCCACGCACACCGTGTCGTTGGGAGCGCTGAACGGAGCCGGGCAATCGCTGCTGTCACCTGTGGGGGGGGGGGGTTAGAGAAACTGTGAGGGGCGGGACAAGGAGGCCCGGGCTCACAGCGTTCCGACTGCCGCGGCCGCCAGCGCGCACCCAACGCGCACGCACGCGCTCACCTGTGCAGTAAGACATCCCCATGCAGGTGGCGTTGATGGACTCCTGACACTTCTTGCCTTTCGCCTCAAACAAGCAGTCCTTGCAGCAGGCACTGTTCCTGTCGCTGTGGTAACCGGGGAGCGAAACACAGTCAGCGCACAGCGCACCAAACACCAAGTGGTAAAACGCTTTACAAAACGAGACACCGATAATTGCCTAATACGAGAAACTGCTGCCCGTAATTTTAAGCAAATCCAACTACTCATTTATTTGCACCGGCGTTCCACGGACGCTTAAAAAGGTTTGAGTATTTCACGCGGTCGTTTGAGTCGGGTGTGACGGGGCGGGTGGGCCTCACCTGCACTTCGAGCGGCGCTTGAACTTGCAGTCGGAGGTGCAGCAGGGGTCGTCGTTGATGTGGAGCAGCCCGGGGTCGCAGTCCTCGCCCTCCTCCACCCGGGAGTTCCCGCACACCTTGCTGTTCCTCTCCTTGAAGCACATGGGCGCCTTGCTCCGCAGCGTCTTGGCCACGGACCTCTTGCTGCAGTCCGAGAAATGCTGAAGTGGAACGGACAGACGGACAGACAGACAGGCAGGCAGGCAGACAGACAGACAGACAAGACAAAACATCAAAAAATGCTTCACTAAAACGAGATCTTCGGTCATTTATAAAAGCACCAAAGAAATAAAAACTATCCACTATCCGGTGTGCCATATAGCCTTGTAGCCATATGCTAAGGATACAGCTATTTTGAAATCTGTAAATCTGCCTTTACGGGTCTTGCCAAACATACGCAGATTTTGCTCGTACGAAAGAACAAAACTGAATTGAGCGTGTCGGCAGTGAGAACACATCTAACTCGCGCTCCTATCCAAAAAACGCACGGCTCGCCATTTATTTCGGGTGTCCCTGCAATTTTGCGTACGGACAGCAGGGGGCAGTACCTTGTTGTTTTGGTGGTCTCCGCTTACTGCGATGGGGTACATGACGAACTTCCCGCCTTGGTCGTCGCTGGGGGCGCAGTCGCGAACGTTGTCCGGGTCGTGCTCGGCTCCAAAGTTGTGGCCCAGCTCATGAGTGGTCACCAGGTCCGCCTCCTGAAGGTTTGAAAGGCGACGTGAATGCTTTCGAGTGCATTTGACTCCGGAAGATGCCGTCCAAATTCTGGCGCACGTCAGAAAGTGAAAAGATTATTACACATTGTGCTAGTCTATGAATGTTCCATAGAGATTCAAAGGCTGACCTTGGTTAAAATGGTCTTCCCATAATTCTTAGTGCTGGTTAAGCCAGTGTTCAGGTAACTGGGCTTCTTCGAGGATGCTGAAGGATAGTAGGCTTTAAAAGACATAAAAAACACACATGAGAATAACTTTAAGGAGACGAGGTTTTGAGGCATCTCTTCCTGTCCATTTTATACGGTAGTCACAGAAACGGTAAGGTCAGATTTCGTTGAATACGACCCGACAGCGACAGTTACGTTTTGCGCAGAGGCCCCCGAGGGCTCCCGGTCTGGAGGGGGCCACGTAGGCCAGGCCCAGCGTGCCCTCGTCGAAGTCCTGGTACGTGAAGAGGTGGGCCAGGCACACCTTGGAAGCGTTGCCCGCCATGTCGGAGCTGAATTGCTGCAAACGGACAGGGAGCCAGTCAATCCGCCATCCGTCGCTGGCGACCATTTTAAAATAATTTACAGGGTTCCTTAAAAGGTCTATGGGTTTTACGCTTTCACAAGATTTGCCGACTTGCAGAAGTGCCCCACGGTAAAAACTACAGCTCAAACTTGCACATAATCTGAAAAACTAATAATAATAATAATAATAATGATTTTATTTATAATATTATTTATATAGCACCTCCCATACAAAAAAATTCAGCTCAGAGTGCTTTACAGAAAGAATAAAGTGTAATATATACATGTACACAAACATGCATACATACATGCATGCATGCATACATACATACATTCATAAATACATCCAAACAAGATCCAATATAACACTGGACTGACATTTACAGTAACAAGACTGAGTCAATCAGATGTACCCTTGAAAAGTACAACAAAGGGGTCAAACCGAGCTATGAAAACACAACTGCTGTTGCAGTCTTGCTAGCATAGCGTTCTCTCTCTCACACACCTCCAACAGCTTCTTCACATCCCAGACTTCCTTCTTTGGGATCGGACTGTTCTTCATGTTGAAATGGATGCCATTTGGACCGACGTGGGTGGGCTCCTTCTTAATGATGATCTGAAAACGTTGCGGGGATTTTGTTAATCCGCAAAGAGCAGTCCGCCGGAATAACATAAACCAGTGAAAACAAAAATTCTAAAATTCTGGGATTAGCACCCAACCGGGACTGTACACACACACTGAGCCGATGCTTCTGTGTGAGGGAGCAAACGCAAATCAGACAACCGTTTACACAACAGAGTACCTTCACTGCCTATACAGAAAATGCTTTTGAAAAATTCCATTTCTCCTGCCTTCGTTCTGCTCTCCCTCACCATTGGTTGCACAGCAACAGATTGGCCTCTGTTGGCCACGTCATTCAAACTAGGCCTCACTCCCACTGAAGAACAGGCATGTGACTGCTGTGGGGTTTTCTAAAAACAACATGCTCAAGTCTAAAAGTGAAGAGAATTTCCACACACAAAAGAGATTATGAATTTATCAATTTCCCCAACCTCTAGCTGTTAATTAACCAATATTAAAATCTGTCCAGAAAACTAAACACACACACACACACACACACAATGACTTATTCAAGTATTTTAAGTGCAAGACAATAAGGTTCAAAATGTTTTCTTTTTAACATCTTCACCTCAACCTATTCTGAATGTCAAATGGTCATTTTAGGCATATGCAATGTGATGTAATGCCCTCCACTGATCCAGGAGGAGGCACATTAGTACATATTCTCCACACTTTTTTCCACTACAGTGCATCTGCTGAGCTACAGTTACTGGACTGGACTGAGGAACTGGAGCAGAGGATGAAAAGCAGTGCAGGAAAATCAAAGATCACTACTGGGTGATTCGGCAGGCATTATCCTTCCAACCGAAGCTTTCCACCCTGGGGTACAGAATGACCAATTATGCCTCCTCTCGCTTGACTCACAACCAGAAATAGCACTCAAGTGGTCAGGACCTGACCGTTGTGTCACCCGAGTATGAAAAAAATATTATTTTTAAAATCACAGATTAAAAAATGCACATCCATATAGCTAAATCAGGTTTTGTATTAAAATGATATAACAGTAATTCCATGTACTTTAACCCCTTCTGCATCACTCCTTTGTTAAACACACGCCTGAAATTGACAAACCCAAAATAAAATGGTTACTATTCTTGACTGCTTTTGTCTACAGGCATAATCCTGGTCTTTTCTGAAAGGTAACCCTTGGAAGTTTGTTTTCCATAAGTCAGTGCACACTAAATGTTTTTGAAAAAAGTAACAGAAGCTCCAACACAGTGGAAGTTTATTTCTCACCTAAAAAACCTGAATAGAGATAGGACCATGAGTTTTAACACTTTCACACGGTATATTGTGTGACCATACTGACTGAGAATGTCACCATAAAAAAATATTTGAATGAATGCAAATATACCCAGTCACAACTTAAGGGGTTAAAATGGGTCGGCCACCTGCTCTCTCATAAACAGGGGCGGCTCTGCCTGCTCACCTGCTGGATCTGCACGCCGTAACCCTTAAAATCATCGTCCCAGGAGGTGTTCCTGTAGATGTCATCCACGCGATCGATCAGCTCAATCTGGAAACACAGGCAGAGAGACAAAAACCAGCTTCACTTCACAAACTGACAGGAAGAAGTCACTAGATCAGGGGCGGAGACAGAGGAGTGCAGGGTTGGGCATTGCCCACCCTAGCCTCAGTCTTGCCCTGCCAACCAATCAGAAAATTTGAAAAATAACATTTTAACTAACAGTATTTCACGACTGATGACGTAATGTCATTTGAAAACTGAACTGTCTGGAATGACCGTGTACCAATTTTCACTCACTACACTCACACAAAAGCAACGTCATACAAGGACACTGTTGAAGACATCTGCATAAATGTAAAATATGTTTAAAATTTAGGGTGACATCGCTCTTTGTTAAAGTTACAGCCTCTTAGAAACAAGCCATTGGTAGCATTGCACTGCGTATAATACAAACAATTCACCGACTGCTATAGAGCACACAGTCGTCCAGAGGACATGCTCCCAGCAGCCATACCACCCCACACTCTGCTCCTGCCAACTGGCTTAAGCTAAGCAGGTGTGGGCTTGGTTAGTACTTGGATGGGAGACCACCAGGGAATACTGAGTTGCTGCTGGAAGTGGTGTTGGTGGGCCAGCAGGGGGCAATCTTCCTTCTGGTCAAATAAACCCCAATGCCCCAGTGCATGGACGGGGACACTGTGCTGTAGGAGATGCCGTCTTTCGGATGAGACGTTAAACCGAGGTCCTGACTCACTGTGGTCATTGAAGATCCCATGACACTATTCGCAAAGAGTAGGGGGTTCCCCGGTGTCCTGGCTAAAATCCCAGATCTGGTTCTCACAAAAACTTTAATTGGCTAAAAAATGTCCTCTCCCTCCAGTGGAGCTGCTCAGTGGCCAACAATAAAGGATTGTGGTTGTACTGGGCAGCTCCCAGGTGTGAATGTGTATGAGTGTGAAGCAGGGCGTTCCTGCAAAAGAGCATCCGTGCTCAGTGAACCTACCCTGGGTAAATAAAGGTTAAATAAAAGAAATAAATAAATAAAGGAATGCCCACTCTGTTATAGCCAAGGGAAATTACCCATCATATTCCAAGAGTACTTTGCATCTCAGTGCAGCACCCATTATATCCAGACTGAAATCTACATCCTGTCTGGCGCTCGGCGCCCCCTATCACCTCATTGGTGAACAGCGGGCCTCACCAGGTAGTTGAGGGTGATGCTCTCCTCGCTGCGGCCCATGTGCTCAAAGAAGCGGTAGTCGGCGACCAGCAGCAGGGGGCACGTGTTCCTCTTGTGGTCGTGGGCCTGGCGCCTATCTCTGTGGAGGCTCTCTGCGACAGACAACCCGAAACAAGCTCAGCGGGGTCGGCTGGATCGGGGCGAACAAAACCGGATTACTTTGGACTGCGACGCATCCGAAGCACTGGTGTCGAACCGCAACCCAAGTAGCTCCGCACGTTTACAGGGCCGGTTTACTGCCAGTGTGGCACCAACGCACATCAAAGTTCAACTTCATACTAATTTAACAGCCCGGAAAATTCTCAGGATTGGAATTACTGAGGAACTGACAAGCTCATCCCCTTTTCCGCCCCGATACACTACGCCCTTTCGATCACCTCCTTCTTCAAGGACAGCAGGTGCTCCTGTTTGCTTTGCTCTCGTTTTTGTTGCTGCTGTTGTGGTTTTCCTTCCCATAATTCCTCTTTAATGAGACAGAAATCAATATTCACTCTCCAATCGCCCTCGCTGTATAAACGGCCCCTGCAGTCAGGCATTTGCTACCCCACTCGGCTATGGCCGGCTCATAATTAACCCTTCATGAATAATTCATGATTTCAATGAGATAATGACAAATTAAACTAATGAACAGGAAAGGGACAGACCTTGGACTGAAAGCAGCCCAAGCGGTCTTTAGTTCAATCTGTCCTTTAAATAAGCAGAATAAATTGGCCTCATTCCAAGCTCTGCTTTGGAAAAAGGGAAACCTGTTGTTCGTCCTTGCCAGAGAATGAGGACCTCTTAGGGCAAAGAGTTTTTTTTTTTTTAATAATACCTGTTCATTTTTATATTTCAACTTTATTAATTGGATCTGGTGAATGTTCAATCAAGAGCGAAACACTGAGCCTTATAAGCCACCCTAACCATCTTGACACAGAACTGTCTTTCTGAAACATTTTCTTAAAAAAAAAAAAAATAAATCAGTCAGAAAGTCAAAAATGGGAATATGTTCATCTAGCCAATAAGCAACGCTAAGATGAGCAACACCAAAATTAGTCATTATAAATCGGTATTTCAAATCAGATTTTCCTCAATTCCGTTTGGCTCTTGACCGCCACCACCCACCCACCTAGCACACGGACCAGCCTCCGTTCCTTCAGTCTTCTCCCCGCTCACTCACCCTGCTCCCCCTCTCCTCTTAGCATCCACACCCCCTCAGGCAGCAAGTCCTCGGCCTCCGCGTCGATGTAGTTGCACACCTTGGACGAGGCCAGTCGGCTGATGTTCCTGATGTCCTCCGAGCGGTAGGCCAGCAGGCGACCGTCGGGGGGCGAGTCTGTGAACCTCCACAGGGGCTAAAGAAGTACAAAAACCAGAGACTTCAAACAGCCCTGTGCGTATCTCATCAACCTACCTGGACATCCTGATAACATTTCAAACTTCAAACCAAGGAAATCTGGAAGTTAACTCCCAATGAAAGTGGCTACTACATCCTGTGCAAGAAAAGCACGGGAAGATTATTGTGAAGTTCCCTCCTTATCAAAGGCTTTGACGTACCTCGATGTTGTACTCTGCCTCTTCAGTCAGAATGTGGGCGGAGAAGTCGTTGGCATCAATGTGTGCCTTCACTCGTGAGTGCTCCTCCCCTGTAAGGACAAGGCATTCCATGACCAGGGTTCAGAAACGCCAAAGAAAACACGACTGCTTGGAAACACTCCCTGGGTCAGTTCCTCCAGCCTCCCCATTCCAGCATTACATAAATTCCACAACAAATACGCATAGCCAGCCAACAAGATAGCGACAGACCGACTAAAGTAGGTTAACAGGCAAACGTCCAGACAAGGCCCTACTGTCACTCCATGCCATTGCGCAGTCTCTCACCCACGACATGGCCAGTGAAGAAGTTCTGCCTCTGGACCTCATAGCTGTCCTCGCTGCCATTCCCATCCACAAACACAGCCGAAAAGTCCTGGGTGAACAGCTCTGTGTTGGTTGTCAGGTAGAGCTTGAAATGCCTAGAAACAAAGGTTTTTTGTTTTAAAGGAACAATACCAGGAAAGTGGTAATTTACACTACAATCAGGCTCTAGACATAACACTGTAGCAGTAAAAATATTTTTTAAAGACCAAGAGGATGCTGGGATATTAGCTAAACATACTGAGCATAAATGAGAGGAGGTTGTTTTCCTATTGTATGATGTCTTGATTAGCCCATATTAATATTACTGTTCCCAGCTCGGTGCACTACACTATGAGTCACATGCATAAAGGCTGCTACATACATAAGTGCAAAAAGGGGCAATAAAAATGGTTCAGGACATGAAATTACAGTGGTCTCCAAAATTATTCATACCCTTGATAAAGGAAAACAGAATAAACAGTACAGGTAATGAGCTATATTTTATGCTAAAAAAAATTCAATAATTTTACACTAATACAATTGCTCTGAGGAAAAGATTTTGTTTAACAATATTTTTTGCAACAAAAATGTGTAAAAATTATTCACACCCCTGTTTTCAGTAGTTTGTATAGCTTCCCTTTGCAGGGATAACACTACATGTCATTTTGTCATGTCATTTTCCATATTCGTTTACAAGATTGGTGAACATTTTGGGGGGATCTTTGACCATTCTACCATATAGAATATTTCAAGATCCTTCAGATCCTTGACTCTGCTCCCTTCAATTCAAACCTCCATCTTTAACCGGGTTCAAGAGCTGAGACCGAGATGTGACCGTACCTCCTGAGGGCAGTGAAACTGAGCAGGCGCTCCACGTGAGACTCCGCCTGGACCTCCCTCTTCCTGACCGAGTGCTGATGGAGGTTGGAGATCGACAGCACCTCAAAATCTGACAGCATGGAGTTGAGGGTGTCTGTGAAAGGGTAGAGATTCACACTGCGGTCATACTGGGCAGAGAAGAGTACAGCGATACAGTTTACAACACAAAGCCCCATGACCAAATTGTGTTTGTACCAATAAATGTATAAGTTACCCTAATTAAATAAACAAAATGTTTTAAAATAAACATTTATAAAAATTCTGGATTCTTTTTTTTTTTTATCAAAGTTGCATGTAAAAGTTAGTGTGCAAAAACTTATTAGGAATTCGGGGACCCCAGTAAAAGTAAAAAATGATCATGCACCTTTAAACTGCAATAATGGCCGTTAATTGGAACGGCACAAAAGCCTTGCGGTTCCATACTAGTAGCCTTTGCAAAGTCCTCATCTTAACGAATCAGTTACAGATTAATAATCACTGAAACAGAGATTGAAGAGGTTAATTAATTTATTAAGATTGCGAGGAAGAGTTTAGAGTTTTCTCAGCATACATATTTTCACGCGGTTACCAGTAACTTCTCCCTAAGTCAAGCACCATTGGAAAACCTGCTCCGAAATGCTGAACTATGAACCATACTTTCTCAGTTTCTGTCATCGTTTTCTCGGTAAGTTATTGGGTACATGACATCAGGAATTGTTGGACCCCGAGTTTGTCAGACAACTTAACCATTTCACAGAACCCAAGAAAACCTCACAGTTTTCTCTGCGTGATTCGATCACTGGTGACTGACTAAATTTTTTACATCGTTTGTGGATGAAACAGTAAAAGCATTTTAACGAGGGTGTGCACCGATCTGTTCCCATGATTGGTGTTGTTAGAATGAAACTAGCCAGATACCGTAAGATAATGTTTTCATTTACGCTATTATTCTAAATAGTTTGCTAGGGTACATTGTCAAAATGGGTGAAACTGATGATAATGGTGATATGGATAAAAATATACAACATCCAAAACAACACACTACAGATATGGCATGGGCCACGCTATTTGAAGAAGCGAACGTGTTATGGGAATGGGATTCAACCAACATCCACTCACCATACTCATCGTCATTTTTCAGTCCTTCCAATTCTTCAACAGGTTTCCTACCACCATCTACAAAACAAATGAAACCTAAGACCCAAAAGAGAGTCTGAAGAGGCCTCATGGTTAAAGTGACCCAAAATAATTAACTAGCTCTATCGGCTACCTTGCTAGCAATAAGCTAGCTTCCCCTTTATTTCTACTTTGTCAACATGAAGGCTGACTTTGAATAAGTTACCGCAGCGAAGTGAGTAAGCAAGGTCAACAGATCGTGGCCTATACAGTACAACTTTACAACATACAATGTGTATAAACTGCAGTCTATTCTTTTAAAAAAGTCATACTCGAAATACGATTATGACAATATGAAACTGTTAGCTCGCTAGCGAAACCACAATATTGAAAACGCAACCGCCCTCACACCCGGAAGCAGTTTTGTCGCTATTCAGAAAACACAGAAGCTAGTTGACATCCCATTAATAATGAAGAACATCGATGATGTAGTAGTGAGTCTGTAGCTATGTGTTCAGAAACAAATATCATGTCTCACTTGTTGTCGTAAATGCTAAGATAGTAAATGCTAAGATTGCTATAACTAGCTACCCTGATGTCAGATCCGATTTCTTATCTCAAGCCATGTTGCCTTTATTTCAAAAAGAGGACAAAACAGGAAACTTGTTCGCTTATAAGAGAAGGCGAAGCCAACTACCCGGCGAAACAGGAGAATGTAACCTAATAATAAAACAAGCCTAAAAGAGCATGCGAAGTGAGATAAAATAGAATAAATAAAATTACTCAAGTGCATGCATACGCCTTAATTTTCAGTGCTATAGCTGGATATCCCAAAATAGAAGGGAAAAAAACATATACACATCATATGTACGTTTGTAGCCTAGTTGTTTTTGAGACCACAATGGAAAGAAATATAGTATTTGTCTAGCCAACACAACATTTGACCCAGATTCTGTTCCCCGCCAATAAGAAGAAAACAGCCAGGTCAATAGAATTTTGAGTACGACTTTATAGGACCGTAGCCCCTGTTCAAACTCCCCATCACACTAGCACATACACAATTCTGAACAGCTGCACAGGGTGCGTTTCGCTGTTTGGGGAAAAAGGGGTAAAATGGGTAAGTCAGACTAAATGAGAGGAAGAATAAATCAAAGCATTAATGATACTTTAAAAGCTATACCTGTATGCGTCTGTTTTGAACCGCGGAAGTATTTTGTACTCGAAAGGCCTAAATGTGACACTGAAAAATTGGATGGATTACACTGGATTGTACACTGCTTGTGTATAGAGCTGTGTAGATGGTGGTGTCATGTCCATGGATTCATGCCCAGGAAGAGAATGAGAGGGAATGGGATCAGGAAGGGTGTGTTGAAATTGTGTAAATTCATATACTCACATGCTTTATGTCAACAAATCAGGAAAACAAAACAAGAAATCACAGTTGCTTAAATCAGAAACTGTTTTCATTAGTGAACATTTAACTGGACCTGAGAAGCACAATTTGAAGCTAGTAGTACAGTACACGATTTATCCTATAGTTTCTTCTCTTCTGCTGACATCTCTAAAATCATAACGTCCTAACGTGACCTAATTTCCCTGTGCTTAGCTGCACATTCAAGAAATGCTAAGCACTTTCTTACTGTGCAATGGAGGCATATTCCCAAAATTTAAATAATCAATTTAGAAATAGCAATATGATGTGTAAATGTGATAAATCTTCATGATTGTTTTGTTATACAGGCACAAGTTAAACTGGATATTTACTGTTCGAAAGCACAGCTCTTCAGAACCAGGGATGCAAGACCTGACTCCAGGCTATCAGATATTGCATACGACTCACAGAATTCATCTCATTAAACTATATAACTTCATTATTAGTTCAAAACATCAATCATAGATATACCCAAAAAGTCGGCAAATAGCTAGTAACACCCCACCCCCCCAATACTATACAAGCATGCATTAAGGTGAGCTTGATCTAGAAGAGGATGAGGTCAAATTCAGAACAAAGCCAGATATTTCTTTGGCTAAGGTACTCAATTTAAAAACTGATGGCAATACAGTGAATGATTTTCAGCCATGAGAGCGTTTTGGATGAGGTCATAATTTAAGAAATAAACTGAACTGGATGAAGTGTGCAATGCCTTTCTCATTAAGGTCTGAGGACCTTAGCCAAAGGGATACCGTAATGCAAATTCACACTTAAAACTGAACTTTTAAAATATACAGCGCACATCTCTTTGGAAGCTGTACCTGGGACCTCAATGTGGACGGACAGATCGACACAGGATGCATATTTCTGGTTTATAAAATGTCATTTTTATTCATGTTACATAGCTGTTACATAGGGCATTAAACATTTTCACAAGGCTTTTGGGGACTACAATCAATGATTAGCAAAACACAATAGTGGTCCAAATCTCTAAATGACAATCACTGGACAAACCAAACACCCTCTCACATGTGCACAAACCTGCGATGAAAAGTACTAAACCAAACACTGGGACTTGGTGTATACAGCATTGGTTCTCATTCCAGTGTACTTTTAAAAGGACATGCATGTACTTTTTTATTTTTTATTCTTTTTTTTTTGTCATTTTATTCATCTTTTCGGTCGTTGTTAAGCGCCACTGTTTTTAGTCAGACATGCTACAAAGTAACACATTGAAGTGAATATAACTAGGAAGGAGTGTTTTGTGACCTCCGAAAAGGAAAGACCTCAAAGTTATCGATGAAAAAGCACTTGCTTTGCTGTGAACAGCTTGCTGCCTTGCCTGTCAATGGAGGCACCGGCCGCCATGACAGCATTGAGGGCAGGTTGCCTTAGTCTTATAGCCAGCATATGCAGGGTCATTCGGCCTTCTAAATCATTCAGCTGCTGTAACTCTACCAGACAACCTGATGGAGAGAAACCAGGATGGGGGGGTTGGGGTGGGGCGGGGGGGTACAGTGGACGTGACGAGGAGCACTTCAACATTTACGAATTAAGCCGCCCTCCGCACCACCGTTCTCTAATCGCTTGCGTTTGAAATTCACTGGACAGATTTTCTGGAGATACACGCAAGTCCTGTAATGCAATTTTCTCATCTGAAATTGGAAGTAAATGTCAATATAAAGTGAAGCTATTAATACTTTTCTACAGCAGAGACTGCACATCAGGAAGGCCAGGACAAACACAAACCAAGGAATGGAGATATTTTAAATTCTTTTTTTTTTTTTTCTTTCCAAAAGCAGCAGTGTGAAAACAGAAAATGATTTGAGTTTCCACACGGCTCCTTCAGTAATGATGGGCTTTCAATGCTAGAATTTTAAGTGGAACAATAAGGAATGAAGATGTGTAAAAAGGTTTTTTTTTTTTTTTTTTTTTTCAAAGTTTTAGTTTTTTTTCTTTTTGGAGATGACCCCTTGTGCGGTTTTAGTTCTCGCCTCCTTCCCCGGCCTCGCCTTCGTCTGCTGCGTTGTCCGATGTCCATAACTGGAAAGAGAGAAGACCGGTCAACATGACTCTCCCCAAGAATAAACACATTGTTCGTCTGTTGCGCTGTGCGTGTCAAAATTGCACATCTCCAACAAAGACACAGTTGGTAGCTATACCATAAACCTACGGTATAGCTTACCTGTACTTTAATGCAATGAATAAAGTATTCTATTGCTTTGCATTCTATGTTCTGTTCTTTCACATTGTAGATGTGCTATTTTGGTCGAACCTATTTTGAATGAGGGTTTACAAAACCTGGAGTTCCTGGAAAAGTACCGCCTCTTGCGTCACTTGCATTTTTAATAGCAAGCTATATAGCTATATAGTTAACAGAATTTACCTTAACGACTATCGATTATTAATTCGTTAAAAGTAATCATCGATTGAAGGACTTCAAATTGCGCATCCCTAAAATGGGTACATTAGTTTCACATCAAGAGGTCCAGTAAATAATTAAATTCTTTCCCATTGAATGACATAAACGTTAACAGAACCTGACAGCATTTGGTCAGGTTGCCTCTACCTGTAAGAGGAGTGAAACGCGCCCGTGACGCGTTCTTGGTGTGTACGGGACACTCACTGTGAGGTTGTCTCTTAGCAGCTGCATGATGAGGGTGCTGTCTTTGTACGAGTCTTCGTTCAGTGTATCGAGCTCGGCGATGGCTTCATCGAAGGCCTGCGAGCACAAACGGTGCACAGGTAAGCAAGCACGCAGTCCGCCCGTCATCCAAATTCAGCATCGACACCCTCCTCCCCCAAAACAGACCTTCACTCCTGTCCTAGCAGCTCTGACAAAGGCACGCGAATTGAGTGTCTCCTTGGCAGCACTGTGCGGCTCGTAGCGTGTAAAATATTCCGACTCAAAGGCTTGCGCATTGGTGGGGTGAACACCACACAACTTACAGTGCCCATGGTGACTTGGGACACAACAACAAATTTGATATAAAAAGCAACGTGTGCAATTAAAGAAAATATGTCTCTTCAACGCAGTGCCATGCACATAGTTAATAGCAGTTTATCGATCAAACGATTTGGAAACGTCGCACTGTTCACGCCCCGCTTCTGCACCACAGAAGGCTCGCTCGCATTTCCTTAGCTTCAAGCTGCTGCCCCGTGTGACGGGCACCGGACACAAGTGCAGCGAACCATGTGACCGCGCAGGGGCCAATCACGGAACACTGACTGCCATGGCACCCCCCGCAGGCACGGCGCGTTCTGGAACTTCGCCCTCGTTCGCCCGCACGCAGGCCCACCTGTTTGGCCAGGGCGCAGGCCTGGTCCGGGGAGTTGAGGATCTCGTAGAAGAAGACGGAGAAGTTGAGGGCCAGGCCCAGGCGGATGGGGTGCGTGGGCTGCATCTCCTTCTTGCTGATGTCGAACGCCTCCTGGTAGGCGGTCTGAGAGGAGGCTATCGTGTCTGTGAGAGAGGAGAGCTCGTTAACGGACACAACTGGGAAACCGACTCCGAGGCCCGCCTGCTTTGACCGGGTGAAAAGGTGAACCCAAGCGCACAAGCAGTTCTGCCTCGGTTCAAGCTATAGCATAACCATCCTGCGGGACTCAGCAAATTCTCCCCCCCCCATGTGAACAATTAGGTCTTTATATTCCTTTCAGGTTGAAAATGACCAATCGTAATGCGTAAAGACCACATAACACATAACAGACTCTGTTCTGAATCGCGCTTCCCGTACGCCAAACGAGCGCAGACTTCCATTTTCATTTCAGGCGCATGCAGTCTCAAACAAACTGCCCGCATAAACCGGTTGCCCTTTGCCGAACGTGTGGAATCTCTCCTCCCTTTGGCAGCGAAACCCTGTAATTAATGACTGCGCAGTGGCTGGAGCTTGAGGCTAGCCTGGGGACAAGGAAGCGGCGGTAACTGGCAGGGCCGGAATGGAGGCCGGGCTGACATGGGGAAGGGGCAGGGGGCGGGGTCTGAGTCACCACGAGAGAGAGAGAGAGAGAAAGGGAGAGAGAGCAGGGCAGAGGGGCCCCGCGGGGCGGCTCACGAGACGTGGAGAGGGACCGACTGCGCGGGCCAATCGAAAAAAAGCGCTCCGCGGTAATCGAATCAACACGCCTGCTCTCCCCCCCCCCCCGGAGCAAAAAAAACACACAGAGGCGCACACGTACGCAAACGCCCGCATGGCACACAGGCACGCACACGGCGGGCATGTACGCGCATGCACACAGGCAAAGAGTCCAGCACGAACCGTACAGAACGCGAGATCAGGTTTCACTACGAGACGGAACACAGAAAACAACTCCGGCCTACTTCCGGGTGCCAGTCAGAATGAACTGGGAACATGAGTTCATCCAGAAGAACCAGATTGGTGAAAAAGATCCAGGATGGGAAAGGTTCACTGGCTTAGCCGTTTTAAGCCTTTTTTTTTCCCCTCCCTCCTCCCAGATCAAATTCTTGCTTTGTGCAGAGGAGCTATAACAATAACCGCAATAAAACACACTCCTCTCTAAAGCAGCATCAAGCTCGGTTTGGCCCAGATTTCACATTGCAAATCTAAAAGTGTTAATGCACGGTTCACCTACTTACCAAGTGCATGCAGCATCTGCATGCAGATCCTGTATTCAGGTGAAACATGAGTGTCCTGCTATGACCAAATTTGGAAAAACACTTTGCAGGAAGATTTTTAGTGCATGTACTCCATGCAGATATGGTATTGTCCTCCAGTCATGCGTGCTTTTGCCAGTCCAGGCACCCTTAGATGGTGTCAGCGTTTCATCCGCATCATACCTATCTGTGTGCACTGATAGCCCTGACCGCTAAGCCAATCTACCCAATGCCTCTGATGTCACGTCTTGTTGAACACAACGAAATGCCTCGCATTTCCCTGAAAAATGTGACACGTGACCAAAGGCCTCAACGGAGTGGATAACAAGCGAACAGCTTCCAAGGCCCTGATAGACAGCAGCGCATTGCACACCTCTGCTTCTGTGAATAAGACCCTGCACCCCTCTACAGACAGACAGACACCCTGAGAAACACAGACACGCACACACACACACATCAGACAATCAGTCAGGCTGTCAGCCTGTCAGTCCCCGACACAAGGTCCCCTTTGTAAAAACTGTAATGTGAAGTTGTTGCATTCAAATCCTCATTGATATTCATGGCCACCGCTAAGAGATCACGCCGTGCCTCGCCCAGGCGGTCCAGCGCCGGGGACAGGGGAGTCAGAACCGCAGCTGAGTGGACAGGCCAGGGGACAGGGGAGTCAGAACCACAGCTGAGTGGACAGGCCAGGGGACAGGGGAGTCAGAACCACAGCTGAGTGGACAGGCCAGGGGACAGGGGAGTCAGAACCGCAGCTGAGTGGACAGGCCAGGGGACAGGGGAGTCAGAACCACAGCTGAGTGGACAGGCCGGGGACAGGGGAGTCAGAACCGCAGCTGAGTGGACAGGCCAGGGGACAGGGGAGTCAGAACCACAGCTGAGTGGACAGGCCAGGGGACAGGGGAGTCAGAACCACAGCTGAGTGGACAGGCCGGGGACAGGGGAGTCAGAACCGCAGCTGAGTGGACAGGCCAGGGGACAGGGGAGGGTGTCCGACTGAACGACAGTTGTGTGGACAGGGGAGGGTGTCCATCAGAACAGTGTCTGCGTGGACAGAGGAGGGGGGAGGGGGTCTGTCAGAACAGTGTCTGCGTGGACAGGCCGGGGACAGAGGAGGGGGGGAGGGGGTCTGTCAGAACAGCGTCTGCGTGGACAGGGCTGGGACAGAGGAAAGGGGAGGGGGTGTCAGAACGACAGTGGTGTGGAGGGGTCGGGGACAGGGGAGGGGGTCCTTTAGCACAGTAGATGTGTGGACAGGCCAGAGATAGGGGAGGGGGTACGTCAGAATGATGGCTGTGCGGAGGGGCTGGAGACAGCGGAGGGGGCCCATCAAAACGGCGGTTGTGTGGAGGGGCCAGGGACAGGGGCGGAGGGGGCCCCATCAGACGTGTGGAGGCTCTCACCCTGCTTCTCTCCTGTGGCCACTTCCGCCAGGTATCTGTAGTAGTCTCCCTTCATCTTTAGGTAGAAGACTTTGCTCTCGGGGTTTGTGGAGTTGGCGATCAAATATTTGTTTAGCAGCTCCTAGGGAGAGAGGAGTGGAAAGGAAATTTGTTTTCAATTGCGCAAACAAACTTCTGGTCTCCTTCCAGCATAAAGATTTTTCCAGCAAAATTAGATTAAGAAAAAAAACTCTTCTACATAGGTGTTGCAGACTGCAAAACAGCAAAAAAAAAAAAAAACACTAAAAGGCACCTCTTTGAAAGTGAGTAGAGAGACAGAGAGACAGCGAGAGAGAGAAAGAGAGAGCACATATTGGAAATTATGAGCAAGCAGCAAGCTGCAGGGATCACTCATATCACCTAAATAAGCACTCATCAAGGACGCACCCTCTCATTTAACTGACCTTGCAGTCACCCCTCCCCAGCTACGACCACAACACGGTTTCTGAGCGCCATCCTGATGATAGGCGGCGGTGCTTTACTCAGACGCATTTGCAAAAATCGCAGTCACGCTACGCGCGCAGAGCACGTCGCCTCGGTGCAGAACATCAGTTCTGCGAGGTTCTACGCGCTCGCTGCGCGCCCCGACGCAATCCTCCTCCGTTGGGATACGAGAGGGCGGAGCTCGGCGGGGACGCGAGACGGGGAACGGGGTTCGGCTGGCCGTCTGCGCGGTCGCCTCCTTTTCTGGGCCAAGGAGACGAAAGCCCAGAGCGCGCGGTGCGGTTTTAGCAGCGACTGGAGCTTCTTTCTTTTTTTATTTAAAGTCTGATCAACCGCGTCTCATTCCACGCGCAGAGGAATGGCTCGATTTGGTGGAACCTGGCAGCATCCTGAGCTCGCGACGCCGTGAATCCAATCTGAAAACTGCAGCGGCCCCTAAGACCCCTAAGACACTGCAGAAAGAACTGCCAAACTGTACAGTGTGAGAGGCACTCTTAAGGACCGCCCTGCTACCCTGAGTGAAACAAAGGGGGATGCACACTGACAACAGCTTACTGAGTCATCTAAGACATAAGACACACACACACACCACCGAGAACACAACCATGAAACTCCAACCCACACACACACACACACACACACCACCGAGACACAACCATGAAACTCCAACCCACACACACACACACACACACCACCGAGACACAACCATGAAACTCCAACCCACACACACACACACACACACACACAACCATGAAACTGAACCCCCACACACACACACACACACACACACACACACACACACACACACACACACACACACACACACACACACACACACACACACACACACACACACACACACACACACACACACACACACACACACACACACAACACACACACACACACACACACACACACAACGAAACTGCAACCCCCACACACACTAAAACACATACACACACACACACCACCGAGACACAACCATGAAACTGCAATCCCCACACACACACTAAACACACCCCCACACACACACACACACACACACACACACACACAAAACTGCAACCCACACACCCTCGCACGACAGATTGTCACACGCAGAGGCGACTCAGTACGAGGGGCCTGCTAAGGGAGCGTGTGCAAACGGGCCTCCCCCCCCGGATCTCCTGGACGTGTGAACGCACCCCCGCTTCTGCACCGCACTCTGCCGCAGAAAGGAAAGAGGCAGCCGCTCCCTTTCCTGGGCGAGGTGCTCGAAACAAAAAAAACGCAGCACTGTCAGCGTTAAGCGTAGCTCGGGGTGCTGCCTTCTGAGCAGAGTGAGGAGCTCAAACCTGGACATCCAGCTGCGAGCGGACTTTTCTGCAAAAAAATTTCATCTGTGCAAGGCGGGCTGGATAACAGCGTCTGCCAAACACCCGAAATGTAAACGTCCTCATCAATGAGCTCCACAAAATGGTGCTTAAATATCAGATATGGACAACTGAACCGGAATTATTATAACCATTATTATAACAATTCTGCCATCATAAGAAATAATAACATATTTAATTCCATTCCACTTGATAAGATACCCAAATATGCAAGAATATTTCCAAAACAAAATGTTCCAAATACGGTGTGAACGGTTCGTTAGCGCTTGTATTACAGCAGCGGTGGAAACCGGATTTCGTAGCGCCTAGACCGGCGAGCAAGGCCTGCGCACGGAGACGGCGTTCGATGAAGGAAGGCCGCTGTGCGCCGGAGCCCAGCAGGAGCAGCAGGGACTCGTTCCTGAGGAGAGGGCTCGGGGTGACCTGCGCAGCTGGGGGCCCTGATGGCGCGTCCCACGTGGCCGTTATGCGGCGGGCCCGCCTCCTTCAGCTTAACCGCGCGCAAGTGACTCCGCCCCCCCCACCCCCCCCGTTCGACAGCGAGCCTGAAAGCCCACGAATCGGACGGCACGCGTGGTCTCGCTCGTCGAGTCGCCCCTCGGGCCGTTCTGCAAACTCCGCACGTCAGACCGTTTCTCTGTAAAGCTTCGTTTTCACTGCAAAAGGGCCATGGGGGGCGGGGGGCAGGGGGTTAAAGAAAAATGTGCGTCCCTTTAAGACCAAAGGGCAGCGTACGGCGGTTTTACTGACCGCAGCGCTCCCCCCACCCTCCCCCCCGTCCCCCGTTAGAGCCTGCCCCGTCTTGTCGCAGGCCGCTGTCATGGAAACGTCTTATTGGCGGCCGCCGTTTTTTACCCCCCCCGCCGTCAAACGGCCTCAGCGGACTGCGGAGCGAGGAAACGGCTCACGGGCCCGTCGGGCAGGAAGCGTTTCCGCGGCTAACTGCCGCCGCGCCGCTGCATCCAGATCAGAGCCGCGTCAGCGCTTCCCAGAAGCCCCGGGGGTCCGGCTAACAGAGCGCGCACACACGCGGGCGCTGCTTCGACGTCCTTAGCAACCTGACGACAGCGCCGCGGCCTCGCGGCAACGCCGCAAAGGCGGGCACGGATCATTTCACCGCCCTTCGTACACAGCCAGGGCAACGAACAACAAGGCTTCCTGGATCAACCCCTTGAGGTGTGAGATCACAGATGCGTGACCGGAATGTTCTTAACTGAACATTCTAATGGTGATGTCACAGTACCGGTCACTGAAAGCAACGGTGTTCTAGAAAAAAATCTACTCTTCAAAGGGTTAAGTGTCACTCAGCCGGCCCAGGGGACATCTGAGGAGGCGTTGTCGCTGCCACGGGAGACGTGTGGGACCGCCGCTTTGACGGCAGGCCCTGTAACCGGCGGCAGGGCGGAGCGGAGGCCTGAAGAACCGGCGACCGCCCTGGCGAACGGGAATCGGAACGGCGCCGCGAGATCCCGGCCGCCGCGGCGTCCCGGATCGATGGGCGGTTGCAGGCGGCCACGCCCTCGGCCGAGATCAGGAAGCGGAGCGGCGGTCCGGAACAGACATGTCAGCACAGAGCGCCCCCCCCCTCCCGGGCACTTGTGCCGACGCACGCACCGTTGAAAGCATGCAAAAACCAGCGCCTCTGCCCTTTTTTCCCACCCCCATGACGTAAAATGCATTTCAACCAGCATCCCCCTGTGATTCAGAGTATATTATCACAGGCTGAAAAAACGGACATGGACAAAATGCACCTAAATTATGTAAGTGGTATCCAGAAGGTTCGGGGTTTGTGCTCAAACGTTGCTTAAATCTCCAAGCCAGCGTGTCAGGAGAAAGTCACTAGACCAGAGAGGTATGCGCGAAAATGAGCGAGCAGCTCAAAAGGTACGTTCAGCAAATATCTCCACTCGACTTGTTTCTGGACCCACTGGTCCCGGCACCAGCACCGCAGCCCCGTATACTGCAGCTCAGTGCCTGAGCCTCCACGCGCACTGGAGACGCAAGGGTGAACGCCAGCTCCCTCCAGCCCCGCGCAAGGGGCTTCCGGCGGTGTGGCTTTCTCCACAATTATCAGCCTTCCTCCATCTGTGCCCACGCACGCTTGGATCGGCAGCGCGTATCCAACGCGTCCGCTCCCCCCACCCCCCCTCGCCGCCCCCCCACACGCGCCCGCCGAGCTTCCCCGTGTCAAGAAGGGCACTGGGTTCAGAGGGATTATTTCGTGCAGCAGGGCTGAGCCTCGGGCAAAAAAAAAAAAAAAAAAAAAATCAGCCCCCGCTAATCCCGCCGCGAGCGCTGTGCGTGAAGGAGGCTTCGCCCCAACCCCGCCGCGCGGACTGCTTCCGCGGCGACGCGGGGGGGGGGCGCCGGAAACGTTCCAGTGCGCGGTGCTCATTTTTAAAGCACGCCTGCCAAACGCAAGATGGATGTGTGGCGAATACTCATGCTGGAATACCTGCCTTGCGCATCATACCAAAAAACATGCACACACGTCCATGTCACCAATATATTTAAAATGGAGTTTCGTTTAAACAAGGACACTCGAGAGGCACACGGGAAACACCCTGGAGACTGAGAGGCGGTTGCCCCTCCCACTCAAGCACACCTTAGCTAATCTGGCGAGGCCGCTGCCCAGTCACGTGACGCGGCCATTGTTCCCGACAAAAAAAACTGTACAGGAGAGCACAATGTTTCAGTCGTTACGGCTGTTGGGGGGAGGGGCACGAAAATTTGATCCGTTTACAGGAAGCATAAAACTTGCCCTTTGACCCCAGTTTCCTTGTCACGGTGAAATGTTTGCCAGTTACAACTGTCAACAACAAAAACAAAAAAAAAAAAAGTCAGGCCGACTCCCTGAAAGGGAGGCCTTACTGTAACAGCCTGTAAATTTGATCAGCATTCATTCAGAAATTTGATTGGCAATTCCTTCTTCCCACCACGTTTCTAAAAATGCCTAGCACTGGGCTTCATTTAGCCTGTTACATCATCATAAACATAATCAGCCAACCAAGTTCCAGCATCAGAAATCATACTGCTTAGCAACTGGGCTAATCCAAATATGTCCCTTTGGTTGCCATTATGATAAAGAAGTTCATATGCGATATAAAATGACACCTTACAAGACTACGGACTTAATTTGGACACCGATTTGATGCGAGACGACAGTACGTAGTTGTTAAATTACATTTTCAGGTTGGGCTAATTTTCTACTGCTTCACAGGACTGAAATGTAATTTTGTTAATGATAAACTAGCAATAAAATCACCTTTTTTGCATATTAGCCAGTGTACATGTTCCTTTATCAGTCAACTGTTTTAAGTCTTTGCAAGTAAGAACGGGTCATTTGGGTCACAGAGCATACTATAGTGCATCTGTGTAATAGCTCGGCTTCTTTGGATATTTTCTAGCCGCACTTTAGCTTTAAAGGATGAATTTATGCACTAAACTCTAGCACAGATCGCAGACGTAACTTCCGCGATAAAGAAAAATATGTGCGCAGTAGAACTGTTGCAACATCCGTTGGTCCCTGAGAGGGTACCCCGCTGCAGCACTGCTGCCTGGATCGGCGCAGTGCTTCCTCGTGGTTACAGATAAACATCAGCCCGACAGAACTGAAATGTCAAAGTCCACAAACGGAGCATGTCGGCCGTACTTCTTATTACCTAGGTGCGCTCGTCCAAATGAGTTCTACTGGGAGCAGAATTGACAGCCTATAGAACCGATTACCTCTACCAGCGATAAGGACAATTAGAAACATTCTTGCCATGCTCCTCGTCCGCCTATTTCTGTATTTCTGGTTTATATACTAATATACACATTTTGATCACTTTTCGTTTCCTCCACATAATTTTTCCCTTTGACTCAAAGCCACTGAGGGTAAAAGCTTCTGCTAAATGAATGCAATGTAATTAAAGGAGAACAAATAATGATGCAGTTTAGAAACCTGCGGTTGGGTCACATTTCTATGAACACTGTAACATGACCTCTTTTGTAAGGGGAGCGTCAGTGTAGCCCCGTGGTCAAACAAATGAGTGAAAATCACAGTTCCACATACGCGTTTTCCTAAGATGCAAAACAAAAAGCAGCCTTCGTTTAGCAAAGTCTCACTGAGTACTTTCGAACGTACCAGCACGTCGTTGCAGATGTCTCGCAATTCGGATTCCACCTTCTCCCGGTACTCCTTGACCATCTGAAGCTTCTTGTCGCTGCCTTCGGTCTTCTGCTCGATGCTGGAGATGACTCTCCAGGCGGACCTCCGGGCTCCGACCACGTTCTTGTAGGCGACTGACAGCAGGTTCCGCTCTTCGTTGGACAGCTCAGCACCTTGCTCCGTTACCTCCTTCATGCAAGTGGCCATGTCGTCGTAGCGTTCGGCCTGCTCGGCCAGTTTAGCCTTCTGAATAAGCTCCGTCGTTTTATCCATGTTTAATGATTCAAAACCGTGTTTATAGCTTTTACTAAAGCAATTTTCTAAAGAGTCCAGTGAGGGAACGGGGGAGAGAACTTGTGGGGAGGGAAAACGCAGGCAGACGTAACAAGCTAACTAGCAAAATGGTGGAGTGAATAGGGAATCGAATCCTTTCGAAGACCTAGAAAGACAAAAAAGGAGCAATAATTAGTTAACGTTAGCTAACTGTTTAACGTCGTTAACCTCGTAACCGTTGGTACAGCACACATCTGGATCAGCTGACGCTAGAAAGCTAACATCTGGCCAGAAAGCAAACCCCCAATCGGTTGACGCTAGACTAACGGTGTTTCAGACAGCGCCAATAATCGTCAAATAACGTAGACTTGCCCGGTAACACCAAAAGATAGCCAAGTTGGTATTGCCAAACTAGCCATAATCGTTAGCAAACCTATAGTTTATGAAACAAATCACTATTGCTCTAATGACGAACGTTAGGCTACTCAACCATTAATTTAGTACATAGCTAGGTAACAAACAGGTAGATTAGACTAGTTAACATGACCAAGTAGCAGTATCGCTCGGGGAAACCGATAACTTTGACGGAACGGAAGATAGCTAATCTAGCTAACGTTTAACGGCAATCTTCGACCAACGCCAGAAAAGCAAGACTTAACGAGTCAAGCATCAATGATTTCACAAATCTGAGAATTAATATGCAGCCTAGATAACATGTTCAAAATCGCGTTCGAGCTAGCCTAATATAGGTCTAGCTACATCGCGGTACGCTAGCAATAGGCTCAGCCTAGCTAAATGGGTAGCTAGCTACCTGCTATTTTAAAATACAGTACTACTAGACAAGTGTGGTCAGCTAACGTTGGCTGGAAGCCTGATACGTATCAATAGTCACAGTCAGCTTTCTAGACAACCTAACGTCCGATAACTTGACATTAAATTGCTAAAATTAACTAACGTTAAGTTACTACGGGACTCGGAACAAACTAGCCAGCTAGCTAAATAACGTTAATCGTCTTCAAAGCCAAGGGCTATCTAGACAGTTAGCTTGATCGCTAGCTAGCTAACTTTAATCTGCCTAAACCCATTTCCAAATGAAAAATGTGGGAACACGAGCTAACGTTAACCAGCTAGCTAATTAATCTGGCAGCATCGGTTATTTGTTTTAATAAATAAGTATCGTTTACCGACTAGCTAGACACCACACTGCCTGGTACTAAATATTGAAGCTTCTCGAGCAAGATAGCCAGCACTAACGTTGGTCCATTGTCAAATGGCTGAAAAAAGGACAGTGACGTTTTTTAGACCGGTACCATGTTCCCAACTAGCAAAATGAAATATGCGTCAATGGCGAAGCGACAGTAATAATTAACTTGTATAAAAAATTAGCCATACATACTCATCCACAGAACAAATATTTTAAATGACTTAGCCGAAAAGAGCCAGCTAGAAATATGTCAAAATGGATGCGGCAAAACCGAGCCGCGATGCATCGGTTTCGTAGCTCGCGCTCACAAGTAAGTAGTAATTTAGCGAATTTGATCATTTCGTACAAAACCCCTAATAATGATAGTCTAAGTATGGGGTTATATTTAATATTATATTAAATTTATAAAATCAAAAGCGACCAAAAACAAAATACTTTCCAACCTTCAAGCACTCCGTTCAGCTCCTCCAAATTGATCCGCTTTGAGGTTGAAGAGGAAAAAAAATTACATCCCACTCAACCGAACCTGAGGAACAGGGCGTTGTTAGACTTAGGTGAACCCCAATGAAACCGTGTTTTTTTCAACCGGTCAACGCTTCTCGTTCAAATTATTGACCAGTGGGAGTTAAGCGCGGGGGAAGAAGGCGGGCTTTACGGGGCATGTTCGACAGGCCTGTAGGCTGCGGCTGAGGCCACGGGGTTTCCTCCAATTAGAGCAAGGGGGATACGTCACCATTGCCATGGTTATCCTGGCCCCCTTTCTTTCACCACACACCGACTACGAACAGCATCAGCGGGGCCCGAGGCGGGCGTGGCACGGAGAGATTGAATAGTGTGAAGCAGACTGACATCTCCTTGAATATGGTATGGCTCCCCTCAAACTAACTTAAATGCTTCTCCAGTAATGCCAGTTTGACCTTGATATATTGCCCTTTTATGTCTATTGTGTTTGGAATGTGCAAGTGTAGTACCAAGTTTAAGGGATGTGGAAGTTTGTCATTCGAAAAAGCATTCTCTAAAGCTTATTATTCCTCCAGGCCAAAACATTTACCGCATTTTCAAAAAATTGCTAGGTATTAGAATGTTCTGTAGTAAATGTAACAATTATTGCAGTTGCATTGCTAAAAGTACATACATTTTTTGAAGGATTCTCTGAAGTGTAGCAGGCCTATTAGTGAGTCTCAAATGTCTATGTCTCACAGATTTCCAAGCATCTGAACTTTCCCAAGGAACAGTGGAAGAGGTGTAAAGACATTGACTGCTATTGCAGGTGTCCCAAAAAGAGTAATTCCATGAAATACTCCTCAGTGTTGTTGGGAACATGAGGAGATGTTCCTGATGCAGGTGTCCCAAAAAGAGTAATTCCATGAAATACTCCTCAGTGTTGTTCGGAACATGAGGAGATGTTCCTGACACATCACCTTTTCTCAGTTAAGTTCCTGCTACCTCCACTGTGATGATGAGCTGCGTTGATACGTTCACCTGGTAGGTTTTAACCAAGAGTCAAATACAAGATATTGGCAGCAACTTGTAAATCTGCTGGGAAAGTTATGAACACCTCTCCCTCTCGTATGGCAAAATACCTTGTCTTATACTGTAATGATACACGGTTATGTGTAAAAAGGAACCAGTTGCTGATATGAAAGCTAAACTTGAATAGGCAAGCCTGAGACAGTTTCAGGATTAAAAACAGGTTGTCAGCAAAACTGTGATTTTAAAATGAATTTTATGTTTCTTGGTCATGGACCACCACTGAGTGCATGAAAATTCATTTATGTGCCTGTCAAATCCAATCTCATCTTCGTGGAATTGGAGTTGAATAGTGTTGGTTTTCTCTTTACCTGATCTGTTAATCACATGATTGATTTCATAAGGCCAATAAAAGCAGTGTCTCATAAATCGTATGTCTGCCGTGGTCTTTGCTTTTTCTGTTGCAGTAAATGGAGATGTTTCCAGGAGGTTACTTTGCATTTATAAAATATAAAACTCTGTTTGGTGCCTCTCACCATAAGCACACTCAAAAAGGCCATCTTGTTGGCCAGGCGTCCATGGTGATATACTGCACTGCAAAAGAAAAGATAGTCAGGCGCTTGTGTATTTCGACTGCTGCCATGTAGGCATGTCTTTTATTGGTTCTGCTCAAATCATACTTTTACTAATATAACACAGCCTGAGCATACCTAGTACAAGCAAGGTTCAACACCAGCTGTATTAGCGAAAGACGTCTTATTCTTACTTGAAATATTGGAAATGACCCATGTCATTAATATTTTTTTTGCATTCAGACCAATGTCTCAGAACATTTATCATCACACATGCAGTTTCTCATCACATTACATCTGTTTGAAATCTCTCGAGATCTCATGACTCAGCGCTGAATCTGTAGTCCATGTTCTTTACACTCACAGATTGTGAGTAACAAAAATGGCACACCCACTGGATAGCAGTGATTTGCATCATAAAGATCTGTTCAGTCTTGGCCCTGAATGCCAGTTCCACACTGCAAAATCAGATAAGATTGTGAGAACACCAATCCCACGTACATCATCTGGACAAATTTATTGAGTTACGAGCCACCCAGGCTATGGATACATGATCATTAGAAGTGGGCTGAAATCCCACACAACTGAAAGCCCTTCTCCAGCAGTGTAAATCCTGGTATTGGATCATGCACAGGACAGACACTTCCGAGGCTGCTGCTCGTGACAGATTGCTTCCAACTGGCCTCCATGGGTGAAGTCCCTTGGGATCCTGATGTGATGGAGAGGGTCTATTTTCAGGTTCCCCTCCAGATCCAAAAGCTACGCTGGGGTAACATGAAAAATAAAAGGTATTGAAGCATTGGAAAGCAGATGAGGTGCTCTTGAACGAAAGAAATCCTAATGTCCATATGAAACATGTGAGAGGGATAGAGCTTTATCAGAAGCTCGCTGTAGCCAGGTTTGAATGGCTGACTATGGCGTCACTGCCTTTCACCTCAGAACGGGTGTGAGAGAAGACTAATAACAGGGCCCTTTATCTACTGTTTTTATTATCCATACCGTGCCCTCCAAAATTATTCACACCTTTGATAAAGATGAGCAAAGAAGGCTGGCTAAAATAAAGAATAGCGGTAATGAGTTATATTGTATGCTCACATAATTGAGAAAATGATATTCTCTATTATATAACCCAGTTCCAATCAAGTTCATCATTGCCACTTTGATTGGAATTACGCAGTATTGAGCTTTTTGGTCATGCACACCAGCAATGGGTTTGGCATTGGAAGAAGAATGCTCATGTTAAAAAGAGCATCATTCATACACAGAATATGTTGTTGGGCCTTTTGATGTTATGGGTTGTTTTGCACCTACGGCTCGTATCCATTGCATAACAGAATTAACATTGCAATGACCCTCTCAGTTTCCAGACTTGGACCTGATCAACCAGAATCATCTACTCCAATTCTACATTTGTCCAATTTAATTCAACATATTTATATTCAACACTTAACATATGCCACATGGCCAAAAGTATGTGGACACCCCTTCTAATTAGTGGGCTTGGCTTCAGCCTCACCCATTGCTAAAAGGTGCATACAATCAAGCATACATCCTCGCAATCTCTATAGACAAACATTTGCAGTATTATGGGTCATACTGAAGAGCTCAATGACTTTCAACATGGCACTGTCATGGGAGGCCAACTTTCCAACAAGTCAGTTTATCAAATTTCTGCCCTGCTAGAGCTGCCCCAGTCAACTGTAAGTGCTGTTATTGTGAACGGGAAACATCTACGAACAACAACAGCTCAGCTGCAAAATGGTTTGCCGAGTTTGGTGTGGAAGAACTTGACTGGCATGCATAAGAGCCTTGACCTCAACCCCATCGAACACTTTTGACATGAATTGGAACGTCGACTGCTCTTGTGGCTGAGTGGAAGAAAATCCCCGCAACCGTGTTTCAAAATCTAGAGTAAAATCTTCTCAGAAGAGTGGAGGCTGTTATAGCAGAAAGGGGTGACCAACTCCATATTACTGCCCATGGTTTTGGGATGCGATGTTCAACAAGCACATATGGGTGTGGTGTTCGGGTGTCCACATACTTATGGCTATGCAGTGTATGATAATGTTCATAAAGCTTAAATATGTAAATATGTAGAATGATATATTAATCCTTAAAGGATTAATATATCATTCTAATTGGTTAGGCCATCCGTTTTAAAAGAAACCCCAGTGTGACTCTGCATTATGAGAGAAGTGCCAACAGGCCCCTGCAGTGCATCAGAATAACCCCTCACCCTCTTCTTTCTATCCCGCCCCAGGCAAGTCATGACTCTCCCTTCATTAGGTTCAAAAGCCAAAAGCTACATTTCACAGTGCAGGAAGTCAGTGGTTCCCCATCCCCCTCCACCACCACACACACACACACACACAGAAACCTGGGTATTTACCCTGCATAGATGCAGTGCACAGTTAGGGAGAGGGGGGTTAAAGGTTCTGTTAACAGGTGAAAGCAGATTCCCCCCCCCAGTGTCCTCATTAAGACTGGATCTAATCATTATTCCTCAAGAGAGTGTTTGGCGTCATCACCAACTGTGCACTCACACTGAACAGCAATCAATGTTGTAGATTAAGTGGAACCTAGCTTATTGATGACACTATTGCCACAATTAGCTGATGAGATTAGTAAAATGGCCTTTAGAAGTTGTCATTTACATTTTCTCTCTAATATGCTCATGGTTGGTTCATTTGTGGTAGGTTCACACTAGCAAACGATGTAGCTGCAACGCTAATTCCTTGGTTTTCTCTACAAAACCCAAAGCTCTGCTGATGGTTTTTGCTCTGCCGTGCAGGTTGGGTTAGCCTATGGCAGGAAGGCTGGATGGAGGCCACAGTATCCACAGTCAATCTGACGAAGACTGTGATCTCAGCTCGTTCAGGATCTGCTTTTCTAAGTACAACTCTGATGTGTGTGTGTATGTGCATGTGCATATGTGTATGTGTGTGTGTGCGTGTGTATGTGCATGTGCATATGTGTATGTGTGTGTGTGTTCGTATGCGTATGTACACGTGTGTATATGGGTCAAGATCTGTGTGGTAGTTATACATGCATGTTTCACAACTGAGAGACGGGGAGAGTTTTGAAGCTGCACGCCATACACATATGTCTGCCAGTAAAATAAAATAAAGACATGACGATATTTCTGCTGTTGGCTTTGGTTATGAAACAGCACTGCAATGGCTGTTATACGAGAGCAGTCTATTTCTATTTCGTTGATTTATATCACGCATGCGTTTATCTCTTTCTCATTATTAGGGCTGACCATGAATTTCTTCGAGGGAGGGGAAAATAATTCGATGAACACTGCCCTGTGGCTAGGACGCAGTCATTCTGGCTGGCAGCCCGTGGACCCAGTTGTCAACATTCCCCCATCAGCAGAGACAGTCATGCAGGGAGAGAGGGAAGAATGGTTATTTGTCTTCCAGAGGAAGAGTGTCACATGACAACAGGAAGCAAGAATAGGATACAGGAAGGACTGCCATGCAGCAACTCCATAAAAAAAAACAAAAAAAAGATGGCACACTTTGCACATGTGTGGTAGTGGGGGGTGGGGGGTGGGGGGAGGTGGGGGTTGGTTTGGGGTCCTTTATGTTTTTTTGTATCATAGGGAGTAAATGAGGCTTGTTTTTCTTGTAACATTTACAGAAGTTAACTGCATATTAATGACTTTTGAAACTGGCTTTATGCAAGAGCCCTCACAAAACTTGCCATGGTAATACATCTCTCCCAATAAATTATCTCTGGCTGCAATTTACCAGATTCTGCAGTTCCTGTTCAATTCCCTCAGCTCTATATAGAACCTGTTTCCAGACAGCCACAGCTGAGAGTACACCGATGATCAATTTCAAATCAATATCTGAGAAAGGTAAGCATGAGACTAGACCTGTTCCAGGAAACCAAATTCCATTTGTCAAGCATTATATATATTTTTTGTTTTTCTCTGCCAGGAACATTTTTCCCATGCCTGGAATCAGTTAAAATGGCTTTCTTTTCTCTAGGTAGTATTCTATACTACTGCAGAGCTATGGTCTGACTAATTTAATCACTTATTGTATATACAGAAGTAATTGCTGTCACTCTGATCCAATTATCATTTTCTGTGCTTCTTGCCCCAAAGCAAAATAAAGTGTGATTATCCCGGAGCTAAAATCTCTCCCTTGCTAATGGCTTAAAGGGATAACGTGTACTCCACAGACCAGATAACCCCTCTATGAAATATTGTACGCATTAATACCCTCTTGTTCTTCATTTAAAATCTCCTGCATAGCCTGTCTATATATTTTCCCTTGTGTAATTGTTAAATTCTTTGCTCAGCGAACTTAATATGATGGTGTGAAGTGTGTCAGTGGTTTGCTTGTCTACATCCAAACAGAGATGCCCGTCTGTCTTTGACCCATGGTGGAGTAGTGTGGCACCCTTCTTTTAATTAACGGGCTTCTGACATTGTGGAGATGATGCGGCAGTGTTGGCACAGTTAATGTTACATGACTATTGAGGAAATGTTATCATTATACTGTAGCTGGGGAACGGAAAGATCCCTGTTACCACATTTCCCAAGGTGCAACACACCTTTCCTCCAACTTCTGCAGGTTAATGCCCATGATTTAGGCAGGAAGGGGGCAGGTCAGCAGACAGTGCAGAAATGGCTTATGTGAAGGGGCAAGGCTCTATTGTTATAATGCAGCATCTTAGCCAAATTCAGAAGGCGAGGTACAAATATGTCATTTTTTTAACTGTCTTGTTTTGTCCTCTCTGCCAAAAAGTGCCATAAAACAGTACACAGAGTTAGAAGATTGTGACTGCAGACGTTAGCGTAGTCAAAACAGCAGAGCTCTCTCGCTCTGTCCTTATCAAGATGTTATTTTGGTCACGTGCAGATCTTCTCCACTGCTTCCTCAACTTTCTTATCTACTTTTCAGTCACTGTTTCTGAGCGCACAGGCAACTCTCAGCAGAAAGTCAAGAAGACGGTTTAAATTGTTTGAAGTTTTACCCGCATCCTCCCCGGTGGATTTTCACAGTCAAAGCGACGCTAGCCTAACCGTGTTCGTTAGGTGATGAAAACGTTGCGCTCACCTCAGCGGAAGGCATGTAATGACGGAACAATTGTGAAGGCTCCGATGCTATGCTACAGGAAGAGAAAAAGAAAGAGGCGGGAAAGAGAAGAATGCCGCAGGGAGGAGGGATGGCACCATCACATGAGAGTGACTGACGGGGGAAAAAAAGCCTTTAAGCACCACCTGGGCCATTTTTCCTCTCTTCATATTTGGCTCCGGTAGCACCGCTGAAATGTGAATGTGGGTGTCTGTGCATTTCCTCGGCTCCGTTGGTGAAGAAACAATGGGTCATGCACCTCGGGGTGCCTCTGCGTAGCAGATTAGCTGGTGGATCAGTTACAGCTTCGGAATGTTCACCTGAGGTCCTGTAATGCGAAACCGCGTTAGCGCGGGGTGGGTTTGCGATGACATAAATGGCTTCTCCCGCTATTGTGTTGGAGTGTCAGCTTCTTCATTTTCATTTCCTTCTCCTCTTTCCTGCGCTTCACCGCCGTGTCTTTCTCAGAGGCAGTAGACATCTACCTGGAGATATTTGCCTCGTGACGATCCGCTCTCCTCTCTTCCTCATCTGTTTTTGTTTTGAAGGCCTGGTAGCAAAACTAGGTGTGCGAGATACTCTTTGCTTGTGACCCAGGGTAACCGCAGCGTTCCTCTCAGAGAGGTCTAAAGTTTAGCGGGAGCCCTCAGCACATGCACGGTGGGCAGGCCTTGCGAGAATGCTTGCGGTTGGCATCGAGGGGGCCCCGGTTAGGGAGAGAGAGAGAGAGAGAGAGAGGGAGGGGCGAGTCCCAGCCGCAGATAAGAGCGACGGCCTGTTAGCGAGGCGGTGTTTGCGTGGGCGTGTGAAGGGCCTCGGACAGGAGCACAAAAGCTGCTTTGTCAGAGGCGCCACCGCGCGCAACGCGAGGCGGGGAGGAAGCGGCCCTCTCCTCGCAAGACCGTGCAGCCTCTCCCTCCCTTCCCCCCACCGTCCCCTCCCAACAGGAAGAAGAAAAGAAAAATCCCCTCCCATCGCTGCCTGTGAACTAGATCACACAGGCCGCTGTGTAACAGTTTCTGAACTGGCGGGTGAGTGGGATTATGTAACACACTCATCCAGGGCATTAAAAAAAGAGAATAGAAGGCCTTGGGGTGTTGTCTCGTCTCCTGAAACCTGCCTGGCAACAGAGCCTACTGCTCGGTCAGAGCCCCGCACACACCCCCACACCTCCCCACTCACCACCAGCTCTGCCCTGCAGTGTGTGAGGCAGGGATGGAGAGGAGGGGGTGTGTGAGGCCGGGGAGGCAGTGTGTGGTAGGATGAGTGAGGGGGGGCTGGGCGGGGGTGCCGTCTAAGGCCAGGGATGTGTTCGGAAAGAGAGGGGGAGCCTAGGAAAGAAAGCTTTTTCTTTTTACAGGCATAAATCTCAGAAAAATGATATAAAATATAAAATTTTTAGACACTTTACCCCGGAAACATTTCCCTCTGTTATCCCCAGATGATGAGTTTTCCTATGTGACGTGCTCTGTCATGAAATCAGTTTAATGGAATCAGAAAGAGGGTATTCATTAAAACGTACCCACAAGACAGACCACTCCCTAAAAGCATTGGGCTAACCATTTTGTCCAACCCTAGAGTAACTGGCTAGTATAGCGCCACATCATTTTAAGGGCTGGACTTGGATTCTGCTTTAGATATTTAAAAAAAGACTGGAGCCATGAAATGTAATGATTGTCCAGTTTTATAGTTTTGTGTCTGTTTGCACGACTGGTTTAAATAAACTGTGGTATCAGGGGAGTAATTAATAAACACGGGGCAGAAACAAGATAAAAATCAATGGGAGAAACAGTAATAACTGCGTATTATAAAATTATAAATCCATTTGATTCAATTAGGGTCCATTAATTACGTAAACTTTGTGCACACAGTGGAGTGCGCCCATGTGCGTTTATGAAATGATCTTCAATATACTTTATTATTTAATTGTTAAGTATTTAATCAGATTAGTATGCAATTCAATTTCAACTTTATTAGTACTAAGTAGTTGAACTAACTGCCAACTCACTGTATCTGTTATTTTCTTTTGTGCTGGGGCCTGAATGCTATTTTATGTTATTCAATACAAATGTAATTTTTTTTTCTTCTGCTGGGCAATATCCAGTGATCATCAAAATGAAGTCTCCATGAAGAAAGAATTACATTTGAATTTAGAGAAAGATAAATGTTGCACGAAGCATTTCTATCAGAGCACGGGCAAAGCTGACATGAATAAAAATAGTAAGGGAATGAAACTGTGGAAAAACAAAGCAGATTGCAACATATGTTTCAGGGCAGCCATTGTAATTGCTTCTGCTGTAACCTCTCCCCAAGGCAAACACAAACTGGACTTTTAATAAAATGGTGGCTAATTTGATATCAAGTGCTGAAGCGTAGTCGCCAACAGGCATGTATACTTTAATGGCAGGTTTCAGCAGCTGAGGTAATCATTTAAAGAGGGTGTTGACAGGGAACGAGAGAGTGTTGACATGAGCTCAGCGTCACATGAAGTATATGAGCAAAGTGTGTGTGGATAGACAGCACCGCCTATATGAGGTCAGCGCACACTCCGGCCAGAGGAATCCCCCATGACCTCACTCTGTCCATTTTGTGTCAACGTCTGTCACCCCCCGTGGATATGGCATGACACTAATGCGTGGTCCTGAAACATGAAAATGAGTTTTATCATTTTAAATACTTTTCTTCTTGTCTTTAATTTTAAATATATCTATACAATGAGAAATATATTTTTAAATGAGTCTGGTGAAAATCTCCAACAGTTCCGTCAAAGAAAATTGGCATATTTCAATTTATCCCAAAATATCCAACAAAAAAATGTATGGTAGGCTATTTCATTAATAATATTATTTATTTTTCTTTAATGCTTTCAGTTTTTATTTAAATTTTCATAAAGTTCAATATGTTTTATGACTGACTAAGTACAATACGTTTGCATTATATGTGCGTATTTTATATGAAACATATAAAAATATAAATACGATTATTGTATATTTGTGCTTTATCATCACTATGGGTTACATTAATTGCCCGTGGCATTTGGTTTGTGTGACGGCTATTTGATATCACTGTTTGTATTTCGTCTGATCCAATGGGAGCTGGGTAAAAGCAATGATCTTAATTTGTCTTCCAGGGCGGAGGTGCGAATACAAACAATACAAACTCCTTGTTGAGACTGTGTTTTGAGACCCATCCCTAAAGACTAGCAACAGCTGGGAGGACTATTACTGCACAAACCAGCTTTGGCTCTTTGAGTAGTGCTATGGCCTTCCTACATAGTGCGGCTTGGTATTGAATAATTCTTAATTAATTTTTATTAAGCAAATCTTACCTTGAACACACTTAAGGCTTCACAGCAGAGACACCTACATTACATTACATTACAGGCATTTGGCAGACGCTCTTATCCAGAGCGGCGTACCTAAGAGAAGATTATTATTTAACAGTGGTGGGTTGGAGTATGTATTGTGTTACACCAGTCAAATGGCATGCTTATTGTATACAACAGAACAATCAGAGGTTCAGTTACATACATTTTTTTAGCTTCAAAGTAATTATATGACAGAAGCACCTTGCAAGCATGCTACGGCTTAAGTTGTTAGGGTGTTGATTAGTAAGCAGTGATTAACTGGAGGCTCAAAGTAGAACTAATTCCTGGTTACATGTAGTATAACAATAGAATGCGATGATTGCATTCAAACATGTACTCTTTCCACCTGGCGAAATTATAAACAGCACTCCTACGAATGAAAATTACATGGTACACTTCAATGATTTTGACTAGTTTATTTATTTCTTTATTTTGCTCGTGTGAGTACGTCTGAGCAGAGAGTGTCTTCATTTTGTGGTATAATGAAACATCAGGGGGGAATCACACTGACAAAGATGCAGGGCAGCTGTTCAGTGTGGGTTGGGGCTGCGCCGTTAAGTGGAAGAACGTTAAATCACGACGCAATTCGCCGAGGAGGAGAACAAAGCAGAGAGAGCGCTGATTAGCTCTTATCAAACTAATCAAAATATGACTGCAGCCGGGGTAATAAGGAGAGCGACGATAAAATGACAGGAAGGAAATTTTGTTTGTGACGAGAGGAACCATGAGTAAAGACTGAAGGGGGCTGGGAGGATGTGTGTGTGTGTGTGTGTGTGTGTGTGTGTGTGTGTGTATGTGTGTGTGTGTGGGGGGGCTCAGGCAGAGAGTAGATTCAAAAGCCTTCCTGTATGAAAGTATATATTATATGTCCACTTGATTACTGCTTTCTACGACAACCCAAAAATGGAGCAGTCAGTTTTTAAAATATGGTAATATATTCCAGTCGGTAATATCTGCTGTGAACTCTCCCTGTAGTGGAACATTTCACTTTCTGTCCAGAGAAAAAGATGTTGCCTTTATAAGTCCTCCATTAAACTCATTAAAACATGGCACGTAATTTATCGATGATGGCACTGACACACTTATCATATTGAGGCATAATTCGTACTGTTGGAAAAAGGTAACCAGGAATGCTAAATGCATCATGCCTGAAAGATCTTCATATGAATGTTGACTGAATTCCAGGGACTGCACTGATGATTTCAATGAGAGCGCTGAAGATGAATCCTTCTCGTGCCATTTCTTAGTGACAGACCTGTTTTATGTCAATCACTCAGAATGGGCGTGTCTCTTGTCCTTGAGCAAGCACTGGAGTATTGTGTCTTGAGTTAATTGTTTTACAGGAAACCCTGCAGGTGAAATGTACTTCTCTTTTTCTGAACCTCAAAGGGAGCACAACTGGAACTCGAAGACACATTTGAAATTTTGTAGGCTAATATGTTGCACAGTTATATGTTTATTTATGGGAGGTGTGATCTGTTACATAACCATTGAAGTCCTTGGAAGACAGGTATCAAAAATAAAATAGTTTTTTTTTTGTTTGTTTTTTTTGCAAAGTTAAATTTGACTGACTGCTTTGTCAGCATGTTTGTTTGTTGGTTTGTTCTCAAGGCTACAGGTCTGTGTATTCCCAGCATCGAGAAATGTGGGCTGGCAGTAAAAAGCAGGAAGCATATGCATTACAGAAGCAAAGGGCTTAGTGCATAATATGAGGCAGCAGTGAAAAGCCTTTGCGTTGGATCTCACAGGTGTGCTTTTTCCCAGGTGTTCTTACATTACTGGTGGGACAGTTGCCTGTGTGGACTCTGGAGGATGCTCAGCACAAACACACCTGGGGCCTTCACTGGCTAGAGTATGTATTTGTGTGTGTGTGTGTGTGTGTGTGCGCGCGCATGCATGTGTGTGTGTGTGCACGTGCATGTCCGTGTGTGGTGTGTGTGTGTGCATGCACGCGCGTGCGTGTGTGTGTTTGTGTGAAGGGAGGGGTTCTCATGGGATCCAGAGCACATCTGCAGGGAGGCTTTCAGGGAGAGTTATGGTCGGTGCTTGTGTAGGATGGGGAATTACGCCTCCAGCATCGGCCAGATGAAAATCTGAGCTGAGGGACTAAAAGTGTCGATATGAGAATGCACGAGGCCACAAAAATAAAGAGAACACACACAAAATATGAAATGAAGTCAGAGGCAGTAGGTAGAGAAGGAAGGAGGGCCCCATCAATAATCTGAAGGCATTTTGGCAAGCACTTAAAGCAATTACTGCAGCAGCCTTAGTCCTGCAGTATAACTTTCTACTCACTGCTGATTTGCTCCATTTGCTGGGCCTTGTTTGTTCATCATTATGCAGAGCCACTACAAATGTTTACTGCAGTAGAAACTGGTGGCAGTTTGGTTGAATTCCCCATGGTTCTTCCCACAGTGGAACTCCACACATCTTGTACTTGGCAGAAGGCCCGATCCTCCTTAGGGTTTACAGTATAACACCTCCTCACGTCTCCCCAAGATTTCTCCAGAGCCTCAGAAAATCTGCTGTTTCACTGTGGTGTTTACTGCACTGGGCAACAAGATCACATTACTGTATAGAAGTAGAAGAAACTAGACTTGTATAGCAATCACCATGCACATTTTATTTCTTATGGCTGATAGGTGGAATCTACATTGTAATGAAAATCCTGTGGTTTTGGGAGATTCTGAAGTGTTCCGTGTTTTTAGCTGAACTCATAAACTCAGCTGTGGCATAAAGCTGAGGACGCCAGCAGTTTTGATCTCAGAAAGTCCCACTGCACAAAATATATTAATTTGGGGAGACCATTTGAGACTCATGGTCCAGTTGGGCCTCTGGAGAAGGCCCTACAGTACACTTGATCAAACATAGTCCTGGAGAGCCACAGAGTCCACTGGTTTTGCTTTGACCTGAAAATCCACAGCAAATTTATAAGAAATCTGCTGAGGTCAGTAACTGTGTAATTGGTTGCTTTCATTGATTTGTTTAGAGCTGAGTCACGACAAATATTTGCTCATTCTATTTCTTTCCAGGACCAGGATGGGCGACCCTTGCCTGAAAGGTAAAATATTTAGAGACGGGCAGTCCCCAGAATACCTGAAGACAATGCATTGTTCAGTTTCACCAATTCCATTACTCTCTCACATGATCCCTGTTTGCAGCAGCTTTGCATCTGGGTTCACTCAAATATAGCTAAAATTCTTAAAACATTTATTGGAGTGTGAGATACAATTTTATATCAGCCATTTTGTGGCCTCGTGGGAAAGGGGGTGCATCGAAAGATATGAATGATTCACTGCTCATTTGCAACTCTTCTCCTATGAGGCAGTATGCGATATTACAGTGAAAGTGGTCCAAAGCCTGACCTCAGGAAACATCTCACATCGCTCTCTTGCATAACACACATCATAAACAACAGTGGGTTATCATATATTTCATCTGCAGATTAGCTTTGGGAGGCCTCCAGCAACAGTGCGCTATTCAATTCAATTGATTCCCCGCTGCTAATGAGCTGAAAACCGTTAACTTTCCTTTTTTTCTTGCGCTAATCTCATTTAGTCCTATGAGTGTGTCCTACGCCCCGCAAGCCTGTCTCAGCTCACTTGCATCTGCCTTGGCCTCAGCCCAGCAGCCTCTTCAGAGGAGAGAGAGAGAGAGAGAGAGAGAGACTGTGGCTTGTCCTTACATGCACATGTTCATGTTTAGCCACTGTAGTCTCAGAACAGGTGTAGGGCCTAGCAATAACAGTGTAGAAAACTCTAGAAATATCCAAAAAGGTCAGGAATTTAGGAGCAGGCCAGCATCAGACGAGGATTTGGGTTATCAGAAAGTGTCTGCTCTGCGGACTGAAGGAAACACTTCATCCTTCCTTTTCTCTTTTCTCTTTTCCTTTTTTTGCTTTTGTGTTCCCCCTCCTGTTTTCTTCCATCTTGTTCTGAATGCCTGAGGTAGCTTTAATTAAATCACATGCTGTTGTGTGGTTAGCACAGGGGAAAAAACAGCAGCCACAAGCAAATTCTAATCAGCTGTCAGACCCGTAAATAGCAGCCCTCTACTGCAGCTGAGAAGAATTGATGAAATGCCACAGACTTGCAGTTTAAAAAAAAAAAAAAAAGATTTTTGTAGTTTTTTGTGCTCTGTTCCAGGGTTTATTTTCAGCTCTGTGCCTTTGACGTCATGTGGAAGCCGTCCTGTAGGGCTGCAGTTCGGGTGGTGTTTTAAAACAAGAGTTGTGCTTTACAGCCTGTGTTTTAAAGGGCTGCAGTATGGAAAAGGAAGCACTGTTCAGCCAGAATCTCAGAAGGTTTTATCTGACTCGAACGTTAGAGGGGCAAACCCATTTGAACATGCTTTTTTTTTTAGCCAATGACATGACTTTGTAAGAGACATTTTATGCAAACCATGCCGGAGTCCCTCTGCTTCCTAAGCAATGATTGCAGCCCTGCGGTGAGAATGCTAGCTGCTGCTAAGATAATAATGATGATAAAGATAATTGCCTGTATTTGTGTCATCCTTATTTTAATCAGCGACAGATATTGCACAGCTCACAGCGAACTGAGCCCTTTCCTGGGGGAAGAATCAGCTAAGGACCTATCAGTCAAACAAACTGACAGATGAGACAGAAGACAGTAGCAGCGAGGGAATGACAGTGCCACATTTTCAGTAGCGCTCTCTTATCACACTTTCTCTGTGAAACAAGCCTTCAGGAGTGCGATGGCTTTTTATATGAGGGTTTCCTCTACCGAGATTTTTGAAGCCAAAATATTTTTCAGCAGTACTGCAGAGACAGAACCACTGTGTAACAGTATTCATGACATTTTGCTCGTTCTTGTGGCTTGATCTAGTGGTTGAAATCTCTTCTCTAGTGTCTGCTTAATATGTAATATAATGTTACATATTGTTCTGGAACCATGCTATGTATATCCATTGGTATTAAATGTGTGTATTTGCTGGACAGCGTATTTTCTTCATTTTTAACTTCATTTTTAAAAGGAAATGCTTTTTGCCTAAACATTCCACAAATACAGATGTTAAATTCATTGCATGGAGAATAAAGCAAAGATTCAAAGACAACATGGACAGAAAATCTCTTTCTTATAAAGCAGAGGGAAAAAAACCTTCAATTGTCCATTTCACTTGCTGAGGTGTCAGCAAATTGGCGCCCAAAATCAGCGTGCTCTGACAGCGAAGGCGTGAGTTGATTTCTCCGCATGTTCACACTACACACGCCCAATGACTGACACGCAGACTGAAACTGACACCCGAGATTCTTATCCGGAGCGCATCCTGCCAGTCTCGCCCACACTCCTGAATTATTCATTTTAATTGGTCAGCAGCTTTCAGGTTCAGCGCCGGTAGGCATTGAGTTCCTGTCAATCAAGAAGGTAGCAGGCTACTCTGCCACTCATATAGGACCAGTGTGAAGGAAATGAACACGCACCCTGCACAAACACAACTGCACATACGTGCACAGACAAAGTGCAAACACATACACGCATGCACTGGCCGACACAAACAAACATGAGCGGTGAGTGGTACAAATACCTGAGCATTCGCAAGCATGTACATGTAAAGATGCACACAAACACATACACATCAGATGTTCTCTCATACTTGCAGGTCTGCAGTGTTCACCCTCTTTATTTTGTAGTGGTTTCTTAATTATGCGTAAAACACAGTGGACCAAGACCAACTAGCCAGCTGTTTACCATGCATTGGTACTCTTGCAGAATTTCCTCCAGCCTGGAATTCAGGTGTGAAGATTTTTCATTCTGGGAAGGATTTGTAAATTCGTTGTTTGCATCATTTGCTGAATCCTGTAGCTCGATTTCCTCCTTCTTTTATATCAGACTTTGGTCTTCTCTGCTCCGCCCTATGTCGATTGTATTCTTGGGCATTGTGGTGACTCACCTGTCCACAGACAGAGGAAGTGGGGTTTTTTTTTTTTTTTTTGGTTCACTTCCTAGTGCCACATCCTGTGTTACCACTCGCGTGCTTATTAGCAGAGGACAACCAAGGCTAGCCCTGCAAGCAGTAACAGCAACCGAGTGATTTCACCTCATCGTTTATGAACAGTGTTCATAAACGCTTCTCTGATGGGGCTGCCAGGCGGCTCGTCTGCTTAAAGCATTGGGATTCAGCGTGTGATATGCCCCACAATCTGATGTCACTTCCTGAACATCCAAGTGGCAACTGTGGCCAGGAGCCCTGCAAAGTGGTGCATAGTTGGCCCTCGTGTCACCCAGCACCCAGCGAGAGAGGGGCTGCAGCAGCTCCTTGGGCTGTTTGGGCTGTCCTGCAGTCTAGGTGCCCCGTCTGCGCATGTGTAATGCCAGGATTGAGCAGTTCAACTGGGGTACTGCAAAAAAGCAAACACCTGGCAGCTGGAGGTCGTATTTTGGATAAAACCCGCTTATCGGCGCTCTTCCAAATAAACTGGAGGACACTGAGGCAGCAACAGGGGCTCTACAAATGCAATTTAGAATCGGGATTAAAATGGGTTCTGTAAATGTCAAAAAAATTGCAAGACCTAAGTATAGACACTGCGAGGAAAGTCCTTTTCTCAATTGTGATAACATCTTCTACCCTTTTGTCCATCCTGTTCTGATGTCACGAGTAGTAGTTCACAGTCTACATAGTCTCGTCTTCATTGATATGCATATGTATACTGAAAGCTTCATTTCTCTACTGCCATTTAATACATAGCCCTTACATACATACATACGCACATCCTCTCACAAACACACACACACACACACACACATTATACCGCCATGTTTCCTATTCTTCTATTTCTATTCTTAATAGAAACTTCTATTCTTTTCCTATATGCTTTGAGCGTAGAATTTAGGTCTCTTTGTAACTTGAGTATAAACCTGCCAAAATGCCTCATTTCAATCATTTTACATGAGTTAGTTAGGCATTTTTCCTAGGATCAAGCCAGAAACACTCAACAATACATCTTTACAGGATGATTCAGATGGAACAATGGTCCCTCATCCAGCACTGTGAAGGATGCTTGGAAAACAAGGCCCAGAGAAACATACGGTGATATTTTCGTTCGGTTGCTCATTGTTGATGTCGATGAAAATAGTAGCTACGAAGTTCAGAGACTCAAAAGGATCTACAGTACAATAACCATGGATGATTGCACCTTTACGAAGACTACTGCATGTCAAAAATGCTTTTGAATGCTGAAGTTACAAGGCTAACTATAATACATAGCGGATGTGCATGTACAGAGTTATTCTTTACACAATCAACTGCGTTTACAGCCAATGATAGAAATGAACACATTTGCACTATCATGGTCATTTGAATGCAAATGTACAAATTGCACTGAAAATAATGATAAATTGGTTCTGCGATGTCCCTATTTCCCACTTGATTCCTGACAACTCCCTTCTGTTTTTTAGTGGTGACAACATTTTTTCTCAAGCCACAATTTACAACAGGCACAAATATAGCACTGACATCATTTCCTCTGGGATAGATGAAGTCCATGAGAGATGACTCAAGAGATCCACCTCTCAAGGATAAATTTCACAGGGAAAAATCCGAGGCACCTCCCAAAATATTGTTTGGTACCTCATGAAAACAATTCCCTATCTTAAAATATCATTTCCTTAGTTTTGGACAGGCAGCATTGTAACAGAGCCGTCATGGTGGCCACTGTCTCTCTTAACCACTCAAACCCTCTACACAGAGTCTTTATAGTATTTTGAATGACTGAAATGACTATATGTTGAAATGTCCAAAAAAATATGAAGGACAGCATGTTTGTTTTCATTGTGTCCTCATGGCTTCCTTTCATCCATTAAATGAGAAGGGGACCGCCAATACAGGGGGACAACTGGGACAAGTTGTCCCAGGCCGATGCTGTGGGGTGTAACTGTTTCTAATTTGTTGATATATTGATGAGATATCAACATCAGAAATGTGAATGAGAGGGGGGGGAGGAAGTAAACTGTTGCTTTTACAGATGCATAATCTTTCTGGGGACCTAATTTGTGATAAAAATGATCAAGCATGCAGGCAAGATAAATGACAGTCAGTTTGACCGTTCATGCTCATTTAAGTAAGTAAGTGTTTATAACTTTATTTCCTTATGAAATATTGGTATTCAAATTATATCAGAATGTTCATCAGTTTTCTTAAAGTGACAACAGTCAATTTTCTAGTGTTACATGTAGAGTGGGACATCACCTCTGGTTCTCTCTGCTTCCTATCAAACCTGTCATGAAGAACCATAAGTTCCAACAACACTCTACGAGTCAAGGAAACACAGAGGACATCGCTGCTCAGAGCAGACAAGCTGTACAGCTGTGTGATCCATGTGCAAGTGTGTGCAGGTCACCTCTAACTTCCCTCACAGCACAGGTAGTGCCACTTCAGTTTATATTCAGCTGCATTGGGCACACATTACATTTCCTCTCCACATTAATCTCTGTCTGTTGTGCGTCTCTTCATTATGAAGTGCAGCAAGTGAAGGATTCATTGTGGAAGCTAATGAGACCGCTCCACACAACATTTATTGCATCGCAGGGGTCCTATAATTCTTTCACCAAACAGTCAGTTGTGTTCTCGAGCTAGAGGATAACATTAATTGCTGGAAACCACCCTGTGGTTTATAGGCTTTCTTTTCACCAGCTAACTGACCACGGTGGTGTGCCAAATTGGACACAGAAATGACAATGAGGGGTGATGATAATGATAAGATTTACGACTTGAGGATTAGCCAAATAGCAGTTTCATCAGCCAGAAAGCCATATAGCTACTTTGCTAGCTACTCTACCAATGGACATACAACTACTTTACCTGCTAGCTCACAAACGTCGACGATGTGACAACCAACATAAGAAACCACATTTTTACATTACTCCTGGTGTTGTTGAATTGTTTTACAGTCCTTGTGCTGGACTGGTCAGAAAATGTACATGGGTCAGATATTCCCCCAGCCCATAGTTTGGGGACCTCTGCTCCACAGCAACAGTGGTAGGGGATGAACACAAAAGCAAAGACAGGTTTGTACATTCTCATTCAGGGCCAAAGCTACAAATTCTCAGACTCAGGACAAAATATATTGGGAGGGCCCTCACCTATATATCTTGCAACAAATTAAAAATAGTTGCACCCCATAGCATCGACCCCCCCTTGGGCCCAAGCCTGGGACAATGTGTCCCAGCCACCCCCCTGCTTTGGTGGCCCTGTTCTCATTTAATGGATCAAAGGAAGTCACAATGAGGACACAATGAAAACAAACATGCTGTCCTCAATATATTTATGGTTTAAAACTCTCAATTTGCGCTCTACTGCAGTTGCATCGGGATGAGGCTGCCATCTTTTATCTCATCTTTTGACGTTTACCATCCCTGTCTATTGTGCTTTTACTCTGCTCCTTTTAATGGGAGAATGTCCTCCCACCCATTCTGCAAACCCACTGGGCTGGAGTGGGCTGATGTGGGTTCTCGGAAATGTGTGAAACAGAGCCATGTAGTCAGAGGAACCCTGATTGTACCCACAAATGTGTATGATAATGTGTGCGGTCCTCTACTACTCTTAGATTTTAAAAGGAAATGAGGATCATTATCATTAGTTGAATCAGGGGGTCAAGAGTCTGCCGCCGCCCAGGCTGAATAGTTCTGCTTTATAAAGGTTCAGCATAGTGGCTATTGAATAGTGTATGTATGTGTGTGTGGGGGGGTGTGTTTGTGTGTGTGTGTGTGTGTGTGTGTACACACAGACATCTATCTATTGATCATCAGGACTCAGGGACCATGTATACTTTTGAGCTATACTACTGAATATCAGATTTTCATATTTCCTTATTGGACTGTATTTTCAAACTTTTCCCCTTTTATGAAACACCTTTTGCATTTTGTTTTTTGAATGCCAGTACAAACGGTTCTGGGTCAGTCTACCCAGCCCTTACCGCAAACCTAATTATCACCCGCTAAAATCTGTAACTGACCTGGTGTCAGTGCTTTTTAGAAAAACCTGGCTGTATCATTTCCTTCTTATCTTAAGAAAAACCACAAGAGAGGAAGACTGAAAGCCAGGTGTGGCCCCACCCGTGTGGACAAACAGGCTGGCCCTTTATCCCTCCCCATGTGAGTCACCGCCACGCCTGCGGGTTCGAGGCGGGTCTGCTGCTGCATCACGTCACCTGTTAAAACAGGTAGGAAAGGAGGGGGGGGTCACAGGCTGCAGGGCGAGAGGGGGGATTCCTATGGGATTTCAGGCATTCGGTACACGGCGAACAAAACCAGCTCTGTTCGCGCAACAGACTTCCGCTGCGGTGTTCGGTCGAGACGCGACCCTCCGCCTCGTTGTGATTCGAGTAGGCTCGGGCACGGCGGCCATGTTCATATTACAGCCTTATTGATTCTGTTGACTCAAGCCCCGCTTATCTTGAGTGGAGATGAGAGGCGGGAGTTTCCATACTGGGAAACGCAATAAAACCGTCGGTTTTTCCTGCCTGTAAATCTCTCACCGCGAATTCACACAGGGAACGCGTGACACACGCCGGATGGAGTGCGAAAATTAATTTCCTTTTTTTAATTTTCGAAGCGGAACGGAGCGAAAATAGACATGGAACGGCTTTCCACATCTCGAAACGGCGAAGAGCAGGAAATAGTTTCTCCGCAGGAAGTCGTCACACCGGTCGACTGACCCCTTCTCGACACAAAAAATGTATCATTTATTGAGGAAGATAGTAAAAGGAATAATACGAGGAAATGCTCTGTGATGCTCGGTGATGCAAATTAAAAGGGACGGTGTTTGTACATGGTGTGTGAATTATTCCATTATGCCTGTGGCATCAAGCCAGCATACATATCCTTTTGCTTTTGCTGGTTGGATCTTTGGGGATCTGCAAGTTTGTCTTTGCGATGCACAGAACAAGCTGTGTCTCGGTAAAGGAAGGTAGAAAAAGCCTTGGTCTCCCAGAATTTCAGGAAAAATTGTCCAGCTAACGATCTGAGAAATTCCATTAAGTCACAGAAATGTTTGTGCGTGTGCATGCTTGTGTATATGAGTCTGAGCATGTACTGTATGCATGCATTCAATTGTGTGTGTGTGTGTGTGTGCCTGTACACAGGTGTTTGTGTTTGTGTGCGCATGTGTGTGTGTGCATGTCACTGCCTGCAGGGAGGACGTCCAGCAGGAAAGAGGGAGTCATTGATTATGCAGATTTGCTGGCTGACAGAGATGCTGCAGAAAGCCCTTGAAAGGATGCTATCAATAATGCATGCCATTACATCGCTCCCAGTGCAGGGGCTGCATTCAGCATCTGGAAAATCCATCGATGCAACCCCCTTCCCCACTTCCTTTTCACCAGAAAGGGGACGTCCGCACACCTGTCTCCTTTCCCATCAACCTGCTGTCAGCATGAGAACGTCACTGCCGACCAATCACATGGCCAGTGCAACAACGTTGTGGACCAATCATAGCCAGTGCAACATCATTACGGACCAATCATAGCCAGTGCATCTTTTTCCCCGAGTCTGCAAGTAGTCACCCCTCCTTGAGAAATATGCATTGGACTTTTCAGTGGATTGCAGTGTTTCAGCATGAGTGCAGAGGTACTGCTGAGATTAGAGACCCACAGGCATGGTGGGAATGGCTGAAGCACACTTGCCCATGCGCATGCATGTAGATCACACGTTTGCAGTACCGTGCGGTGTGATTTCAGAAAGCTGTTAGCTAGCAGAGCTCAGATCCTCCTCTCACAGGCGCCCGGGCGGCTAACGGGCTTCGTACGGGGTGCTGTGGCGCTCTGTCTCCCGAGAGTTGCGGCTGAGAAGGCAGGCGAAACGGTGCTGGAGCGGGGGAACCGCCCCCACCTTCCATCCACCCGCCCACCCACCCGCCCTCACTGCAGTCTGCCTGGCCCCGCGCAGTCAGAGCCAGCGAGCGTGTGTGTGTGTGTGTGTGTTTGTGCACATGTGTGTGTGAGTGTGTGCGTGTGTGCGTGTGAATGTGTGTGAGAGAGAGAGAGAGAGTGTGTGTGTGTGTGTGTGTGTGCGCATGTGTGTGTGAGTGTGTGCATGTGAATGTGTGTGTGTGAGAGAGAGAGACAGGTGTGTGTGTGTGTGTGTGTGCACATGTGTGTGTGAGTGTGTGCGTGTGAATGTGTGTGTGAGAGAGAGAGAGAGAGAGTGTCTGTGTGTGTGTGTGTCTGTGTGTCTGTGTGTGATGAGTGGTTATGTGGGTGGGCTTGTGCGTGTATGTGTTTGAAAGAGAGAGAGAGGGAAGAGAGAGAAAGGCAGAGAAAAAAGAGGTGGGAGGGAGAGAAGGAGGTGGGAGAGAGAGAGTAGGAGTCAGGGAAGAGGCGCTGCAATTATGCCTCTATGCTCCAGCTCTGTGCTCTTACACTACTCTAATTACAGCCAATTAAAACTCTCGATTCTCCCCCCTGCTAAAGAAAATACATAACGGTGACAGAATTAACAATTTGCATGTACAAGGTTTGGAATAGGATATCTTTTTCTCTGTGTGCACAGTCCCTCTTTCCTCAGCCCCTGTCTCTCTCTCCCTTCCTCTCTCTCTCTGGCCTGTATGAATAATGCAGTCTCCTCTCTCTCTCTCCCTCTCCCTCTCTCCCTCTCTCTCTCTCTCTCTCTCTTTCTCTCTCTCTCTCAGACTGGAGTGCAGCTCTGCATCACACGCTGAGTCCTCTCAGGATGGGGAGGGATGTGTGACCTTGACCAAGGTGAGCTGTTTCACTCTGCTGCAGGGTCCCCGTTTCCATCCTGCCTGTCTCCTCCTCCTCCTCCTCCTCCTCCTCCACCTCCTCCTCGTTCCCTTTCTCATGCACCGCCTCACCTTGCTCTCTCCATCCCAACACTTGCCCAAGGGGACAAATGAGTTCACGTAAGAACAAACAAAACATAAGCCCTCCCTTTCCAGTGATGAGAAACGGCCATTTTGTCTGCAGTAAATGCCTTTTTGGAGTGAGGCATGAAGCATTTTCACAGGAGTTTATGAGCACCGACCGGCTCTCCTCTTCCAGCAGGCTATGATGCAGATAACGTTACAGAGGCCTGAACTACAGACATGCTGTGTGTTCTATGTATAATTGACAATTAATGTGACAATTAACTGAAGCACAGACAATTTATTCAGTCTGTCATTTTTGAAAGAGAAGAGAAGAGAAGAGAAGAGAAGAGAAGAGAAGAGAAGAGAAGAGAAGAGAAGAGAAGACACGACACTGAGACAAGGGAACGTTTGTAAAAGAGTAGCCGACCCTGGTCCCTGATTGGCTGTAGAATGCATTGATTGCCTCAAGCATTTATTTTGCTGTTGTCAGTCCATTGGCTTTCTCGTTTGGGTGATTTTGGCAAGCGAAGCATTATTTCCAACCCTCGGTAGTGTTATTTAATCTTCCAGAGAGTCAAACCTCACTCTTCTTGCCGATTGGCATGTTGTCAGTTGGGCCGCACTCTATTGTCAACGCAACCTTCCACTGACAGCTAAATTCAGGTCAGTGTACAATCAATGATGTTCAGCACTGCTGGTCTGAACAGCACCAAGGAAAGCAAAGAGAAATGAATCAGAAGCTTGTCCAGGTACCCACTGGGCAAGGCCAGAACATCATAATGAATGGACTGTAATCTCCCAATCACCACTGACGTTTCTCATTTTGTTTTCATCATTTTTTAACCCACTTGTCCTCTGCCACTTTGTGTAAATGCCCTTGTACCTCTGTAAATGACATTACAGTACATTACATTAAATCATATTACTTCCATTTAGCAGAAGCTCTCGTCCACAGAGACTAATGCATCAAAGTGGGCCATATAAGCGTGTTCATATAATAGATTTATCTCCCTGTATTTCTTTGCACTTGCTTGTTCTCCATCTCTCTGCCCGGCTGTTCCTGCAGATGGTGTCTGTGCTGAGCCTCGGCCAGGTTCAGATAAAAGGATTAATTGTGTGGCTGCAGGCTACGCGATTCCAGGCTTCCTGAAGAAGTGAAGTTTGAAGGAAACCTGTTAAAACTTGTAAGGCTCCACTGAGCTCAAGAGCGCGTAGCATCTGGCCCAGGCTTGTAAAACTCACCCAGGCCGTACGCTGCTGTTGGTAGTTTCCCTTGGGGGTGGGGGGGGTGGGGGGAGGGGGGCATGGGGGTGGAATGGGCTCGTGGTCACGAGGGTGGTCAACGCGAAGCTTTGGTCACATGTTTCAGAGCGTGCAACTGGACATGGATAGAAGCATAAGAAACGCATAAGAATATAAAAATGTTGAGCGGGGGGGGCGTGGACTTATGGTCATTAGAGCAATCAAGGTGAGGCTTCGAGGTCACATGTTTCAAAGCGTGCAACTGGACATTGATAGAAATATAAGAAACACATAGAAATATAAAAACAACAGCAACATGGCACAAAAGACTAGCAGTGGCTGTAAATGCACCTAGCTGTCCTCCAGGGCCACAGGAAAGGGACGAGCATTTTTATTTCGCTCTAGAGCACAAAATACAAATCTAACGTGTATTTGAGAGTAACTGCGCTGCTGCCAGCGGAGGTGGGCCCGTTTTTATCCTCTCCTGTGACAGTGCGGGCAGAGGCATTGCTTCTCTCCCCCACTCCTCCTCTCTCCTGTCATCTCTCTCTCCTCTCTCTCCTCTCTCTCTCCTTCCTACCCGGTCACTGACTCACGCACATGCACAGTTGCTTGCACACATACGCCCACGGGCTGACATGAACGCTGACACAGAGCCACGCACCCACGCCGTCGGGCGCGCGCGGGCAAGCGCGCTCGTGACCCCGTCGTCCCCGCCGCGCACGTGAGCGCACGTGAGCCGACTCTCACGCGCGGGATGCTCGCGTACGCTCCGGCGCCCCTCCCCCTCAGCACGCATGATGGTGCATTCTCTCACACATGCATGCACACACATGCACGCTCACACACACACATACACATACACACACACATCACACACACAACACCCACACACACACACACACACACACACACACATACACACACACACCACATACACACACACACACACACACACACACACACATACACACACACACACACACACACATACACACACCCACATACACATGCACGCTCACACACACACATACATATACACACACTCACACACACACACATGCACACACATGCATACACACACGCACATACACATGCATGCACACACATGCACACAGACACATATACACACACAAACACACACACACACACATACACACACACACACACACGCACACACGCATACACACTCTCCCTTTTCTTCCTGCCTGTCCCTTGCTCCCGCTGCCAGATTTTATTCCACACCACTGCGGATGCGGATGCTGACTCTCCTGCAGCCCCTGAGCTGTCTGCAGTAGCCCACAGCTCCGGAACTGTAGCTCCTCCGCTATCAATCTGCTCCAAGCGAGCTGGGAAGGTTTGGCTGGCAGCGTAAGAGAAAGGGGTGGGGGAGGTGAGGGGGGTGAGGGGGGGGAGGGTGGCTCGTGGGGCGAGTGTGTGAAAAACGGGAGGCAAATGAGGGAGCGAGTGAGCAAAAGGGAGGAGGAAAGGAAAAGATAGGAGCGGAGGATATAGCAAGAAAAACCGAGGGGGTGAGGAGGGAGCGTGAAAGAGAAAAAGGGAGAGGGTGAGCGAGAACAGGAGGTGAAGAAGACAAAAGAGAGATAGAGTGAAAAGAGAGGAAGAGACAGAGGAGTAAGGGGGGGGAGGTAGAAGAGAAGCGCGCGAGTGTTTGGAGAGTGTGCAGCGCGCTGCAGTGGATGTGGGGGCTGCTGGAGCAACATGAAGTGAGCTGAAAATCAGCCCGCAGTCACTGAAGTACAGTCATTAGCGAGGTCTCAGAGACGAGTGAGCCGCCCACTCGCTCTCCACCGTCCTCCCTTCTCCTCTTCGCCCTTTTGCTCACACAGGCGCAACAGAGCACCTTTCGGCGGTGGATGCGTCCCATCCAATACTGACAAACGCCTGGTTCGTCTCCTTCGACGTCCAAATGAGCCAAATTTCCTCTTCTCCTGTCAATCAATGAGTCAAATTTCCTGGGGCCAGTCGTAGTGAAATGCTCCGGTCTCATGCCCACCTCATGTTCCCGTTGGGTTTTCAAAACCAATCATGAGCTAGAAGCTACGATGGACTGTCCAATCACTGAAATAGCAATCAGTTCAACTTTAAAGCAGCAATGTTCTTACCTTGCATAGAACATAATGTGGTTCATCTTTCATCAATAGTTCTTAGAGTCTACAGAGGCCATGCTGATTTAATACTCACAGCTCACAAACTGTACATTACACCAAGGTTGTGTGCTTGTTATTAAGCATTCTACCTGTAGGAAGTGTGAATTAATACATCCCTGAGACCATGCTCTTATGTTACAGCAGGTAGGTTCACAATCAATGTTATTGGTCACTGAGGTGCAGACCACACATTACTGGTTGCTGAGCTGCAGATTGTCCCCATTGGATTGGCTTCCAAGCCATGTGGTTGTTGCCCATTCAGCTGTAATTACAGCATACTAACTTCTTCACAGAATTTGTTAAACAACTGTGGCAGAGATCAACATTTCTATTCAAAGCAGGTCTGCACGATTAGCCTAACAATCTAATTACAAAGTGAACAGAGCACTAAGGGAAGCATGCTCAGGGATGTTATTATAGAGCATGGCGCTGGATTTAATTGACATTGACTTCCTTCACAGTTCTCCTCAATATCCCTTTCTTAGTCTACTCCATTAGCTGGGCATGTGCATAAATATTCCTCTGAGCCGCGGTTTCTATCTTTGTGAAGTTCAGAAGCATGACCGAGCCTGTGAATGTCAGCACAGGGAGGTGACACCAGGAAATGGGAGCCGAGAATAAGAGCATGATTGGTTACATTAGCTGACCTCAGCCTAATGCCTGCAATCAGGCTACTCCCACTATGGCAGTGTCATCAAGAACAGCAAAAACCAATGACACTTCCTGAAAAGATCTCAGGCTCAAATTCATTGATTACCTCAGTGATTCCAAAATTCCCAGGGAACAGTTTCACATACACTGGTATTTGCTTTTCTATGTCTAAATCTAAGTAAAGGTCATTAGGTTCCGACTGCAAGATATTTCTGGATATCCACTTAAGCCTGTATGATTTATAGAACACATTTCCTGTTGTTAGGCTGAATGACATCACCCCTCCTCTGATGTCTATATACATTTTCATTTGATCGTCATTGCTTGTACAGGAACTAACAGCTTCCGGAGTTCATATTCTCAACATAGTGATTTTGTTAAATCTGAAGAAGGTGAAATAAACATGAATCGGATGGGTAGAAAAATAACTGCGGTATCCTGAAGGACATTTAAGGATCTGCTGAAGAGAACAGTGGCACAGATTATAGGTACAGAGAGTCAGGCGGCCGGTGGTGAGGCAGTGATTGCATAATTCTACGTTCCAAAGTGGAATGAGTCACAGCAGTAAAGTTTCCTCAGGGAACGAAAGTCCTCTTTCTTTGTCCCTGCACGAGATAAAAAGGGACTGGCTCCAGGACAAACTCGGGCACATTGCAGGTTCTGTGTGTTCCGTTCTGCGTGCAACAGACATTCTTTTGTCTCGAAAACATTGTCTTCCTCTTTGATCCTGGCCCCAGCCTTTGAGTGGCCCTAAGTAGGGTCCCCTGAAACCCAACATTATAAATATTATGTGTAATTTAGAATAATTAGGGGCCCCTGTGGGGGGCCACTTATGTCGCTAATTGGGTCGAGCCGGCTCGGCTCCTGTTGATCCTAGGTTCTCCCTGTGCTGACCCTGGATCAGTCTCATGGATTCTTTCTCACTCACTGACAAAGCTAAGCATGCGAGCATGATCATTCTGGGTTAGTTGTTAGCAGAAAGTACCCAGAGAGGATGTCAATGGCAGAGTTGTAAAGGTGGATAGCCCAGACACCAAGTCACCTCATCCCCCCCCCGAGCAGAGCCGTCTCCCACAAGTCTTTTAAATTGAGTATTTCAATGAAGGGTGGGGGAGGGGGGGCAAGGAGAGGTGGCAAGGCCTGTGTCACAGTTTCTGTATCAGCAGATGCATGATGTACAAACACCTGCACACGATCACAGAGAGTTCCCACTGAAGCAGCCAATGAATGCCTCTCTGGGCAGCATGACGTCACACCCTCCATCGGCCCATAATCACACACAGCAGCTGCTCCACAGTCTCTAATCCCCACCCTTTAGGGCAGGGGTGTCAAACTAAATACCCAGGTGGCCGCAGTGCCTGTGGGTTTTTGTGGTTTCCTTTCACCCCGCTGCCAATTAAGGCTTTGAGAACCAGGTGTGTTGATTCTTTAGCCAGTCAATGACTTAAATGAACCACTGGTGCAGTGAACACCTGAAAACCAGCAGACATTGTGGCCCTCCAGGACTGGAGTTTGGCACCAGAGCCTTTGGGTGTGAAACATGCACAACCAAACTCTGCCACTGTCCTCCCCAAGGACTCATTTCACCCCATTACTAAATACTAAATAAATGAATGTTTCAAATTTGCTAAAAAAAAAAGAATCATATATGCATGTGACATGTCCATATTCTTATGGCATCGTAACACATCAGTGTACTAAAATCAAATGTATTTGTTGAATGCACTGGAATACTATTTATATACTGTCTAATCATCCATAACATATGAAAATAATTAGTTTGGACTTACATAGTTTGGTATTCTTCTATGTGGGACGTGAATATTGGCTTCATCGCAACCAAAATACTTCAGAAAAGGAGTAGATGTGTAAAAATGAGGGGAACAGAGAGGGAAGAAAGAAGAACAAGTGTAATGGCAGCTCTGTCAGAGGAAGAACGAGGAAAATGCTAGTGTTCAGGACAGAAACGTTGGGGAATTGAAAAGCCCTCAAACTGTGACTCCCACACTGAGCTCTGGCCCTGTGTGGGGGAGGAGAAAGCACTATATTATGCAGCAGGTGGGCGACCTCCCACGAAGGGAATGGGGTTAGTTTGCATTATTCTGCTGTGGAGGCTGAAGCGCTCTCTCTCTCTCTCTCTCTCTCTCTCTCTCTCTCTCTCTTCACTCTCTCTTGCTCTCCCTCTCTGTCTGTCTCATTAAATGTTCTAATTCGGGGTCATTTGTTGACAAGGCGTGTAAAATGTCAAGGCAATTAAATATCTGAACAATTACTTCAAAATACAGCACAATGTTGATGACAATAAACATCATGGCCACCGAACCAAACGATTACTAAGTATGTGAACTGTTCCGCAGTATCCTAGAGAATGTTAGTAATTCTTGTACTAAAAACTGCTTTCCAGCGGCTTAGTAGTTGTAACAGAAGTCCAGACAACGAGACAGACTGCAGTCTGTCATGAGAGAAATCTGTCTTAATGCCATTCATCTCTCACACAAGAAAAATGTTGAAGGCCTGGGGGTGATAATTTAAGACATCTGTTTAAAGCAATAATTTAAGAATGTAACAAGTGTAACGGACGCATCAGGGCAATGAACTGTAATTTGCTACAGAAGAGGCTCAGAGGCAGATTGAATTGACACTTTTTATCATCGATTTTATGATTCTCTATGCATTGATGTTACAGGTTCCGTGATGAATCAAGCCAAGGCTATTGCATCATCGGTGTCTGGCTCCTATTAGATGTACTGTATAATATAACAGCATTAGCCATGCTTTGAGTGATTAATTAAAATGAAATGAAAAGGATCGTGGAGCCCCATCACACTCTCTTGTCACTATGCATATATAAAAATGTGCGTCATTTCAAAATGCAAATCGCATTTGCAGGTTACCATGCAACCATTAGTCAGTCATTATTCTACCGTATGTCATTAGCCAGATGAATGTACCAACGCTCAGATCTCCTCAGCCCAGGATGAATATAGAATCAGGGACGGCTTCATCTGTGGGGGCGAGGGGTCCCTGATGTCAGACCTGTATTGTCCTACACGGATTGTGTCTTTCGAGCTTTAACGTTGCGCAGATGTCGTCAGAACGTTACGGCAACGTTATGGGTCACGGCGACACCGTGGCTAGGTCAGTGGTCATGACCCTGACTCGGAGGGGTAGCTATTTATGACTAATCGAATGGCCGTGAGCAGGGGAGGAGGAGCTCATTTCATGGATGGGTTGATCAGTAATTCAGATTACCATGGTGAAGAGTCACAGCCGCATGCCCACAATGTCACTGCAGCGCGCCTCAGCATGTCTGCCTTCTCTTGCTGCGTTTTTCATCATCTCCTATGTGTGGGAACACGCGCTTTTGTGGGTCTGAACGCGGCTGTGCTCACGTGAGCTGTGATTGTTAACGTGTGCGTGTGCGCGTGTGTGTCATATGTACACAAGTGCCTGTGAGGATGTGTGCATGTTTGTATGTGTGTGCCCTTGAGTGGGTGTTTGTAAATGAAATTTGCATTCTGCTGACAAGCTTCAAGTGATGCATTCAGAGTGAATGATGTCCTCTACGGTAAAAGTGGGGGGGGTCAAAGTGACTATTAAGTGGGTGAGCTTCACTCAGTCTTACTTTGGCAAAACAATGTTTCAATGGAATTCACTTTACAGATGCAGAAGGGGGGGTTTGTGGCATTAGAGACTGATATCACAGAGAGCTTACCTTCAGAGATTTATCATGTCATCCACCTCCCTGCTTCATCCCCCCACACACAGCCAGCCAGTGACTAAGCTGCTTGGGCCACCTCAGACAATCACAGTTCCCAACACAGGGACCCCACACACTCTGACTGACCAGCTGACCACACACAAAGACAACACTCACCGATTGCTCAGGGTCTACTCTCACCATATACAGTATATCTGCTCATCCAACCTCTGTCGAATAGATAGCATGATCTGCACATGTTGATCTGTACCAGCGCTTGCTTTTACGCTTTCCTAGATTTTTGACTTTTTGTGATGATCCCTGACCGATCGAATCTCAGGATGTTTTGACTGCCAATTTACGACAAGATAGGAAGAAGGGAATCTGCCTGCTGTCACTGTGGGTCTGAAGATCGGGGCAGGCTCCTCTGTCATGTCTAGTCGCTGGTTAAAGACGTAGTCAGTTTGTTTTTGTTGAGTCTGGGCATTCCCTTGCTGCTGGAGCTCTCACAATGTCTTGTCTCAACAATACACTGCTATTTTACCAAAGAAAACTCAGCTCTTTTTCTGCCTGACAGGGTGTGATTTACGTAGATGGTGGGAACTGTGTGTGTGTGCGTGTGTGTGTGCGTGTGAAGCAGTCTTATGAATGGGGATCAGCTATTTCTGCTTCTGCATAGCACAGTGAGCTCTGGATGCACAAAGTGCCCCCCGTGGGTCCACAACCCTGCTATCCCCACGCTCGCTTTCCGCCATTTCCAATGTTCCCAAATCCCGCATTCTTCGCCGCTTCCATCTCTCACGCGCGCACTCACTTCCCTCTCCTCCCCCCCGCACGCACCCCTGCCCCTTCGCGCCCCTTCCGCATCACTTCCTGTTTCCACGCCCCTGCCCCGCATATCTGAGGCAAGCGGCTGTGAAGGACGCATGGGGGGGGATAGGGGGGTTGGGGGGGGGCGATCCCAGAGGACGGTCCCCGCTGCGGTGCGCTGCGCTGAAGAACTGCTAGCTCCCTGGCACTCACGCCTCTGGAACCGCCCCTTCTTCCTCTGCCCGCTTGGCACGGCGGCAGCGCACGCGGGTACTGTAAGAGCGGGTTACCGTGGCAACGGCACCGGAGGGCCCACGCATCCCTTTTTGTCGTGCTACCGAAGGCTGGCCGGGGCGGATGACTGATCAGATGATGGATCTGCCGCCGTTCCGCGCTGAGCTGAGGTAACTGCTGTTCAGCAGATCACTGATATTCGCCCGGTGCGTTTAGGTTTCCTTTTTCAAAGGAAAGGGGATTTCTTCTGACTTCCTTACATTTAGAGGGAAAACGTCTGTGTTATGTACACATCTTACACGGTGTGATAAACATGCAGTACCTGTAAAATGACAGTCAGCGCGATGGAAAAAGAGGTCTTAAACAACGCGTTCCCCGCCTTCGTGGGGGAATGCTGCCTATCGGACAAAGTACGCTGTTATGCAAGTGAGAAACATTTGATAAGATGACCGACGCACTACTTGGACTGTATGCCTCTTTCTCTTGGCTGTGAAGTCGGTGTCTCAGAGTCCAACCAGAGAGAGGAAGCAGTGGCGTGGCCATAGCAAGCAGGGTGATGAAACCTCGATAACTGGATCACAAGTACAGATTACATCATACTGCTCCCCATTGAACGCATCACAACATGGCTTCCCCAAGCTTCAGGCTGCCTGCTGTGAACAGCTCGCATTCACCCTATCACTATGCGCAAAGTGACGGTACCAACCCGCACAATTCTAACCATTCTCACAAGGAACCACGTCGATGACGTTTATTACCGGTCTTGCTGTACGCATGCTGCATTTAAAATCTGACAAAGGTGGGGATTTAAAAGCCCCTAGAGGTTCATTTCCATTGTGTGTCCTCTTTTTGCTACTGTGCACTTTAAATGTTTGCCATGGTAATGTTTTACACAAACAATAAGCAAAATTAACATCGACAAAGAAACTGGCACTAATAAAAAATTAACGCAAAAAACACAACACACGTATAGAACACACACAAACACACACAGGAGCACAGGCACACACAAACACACACACAGGCAGGTACAGAGTGACTTTTCTTTCTCTTCTTCGACCCTCATTATCTCTGTTATATCTCTGTAAGTTAAGTCAGTAGCTCTGTCAGAGCCACTGACTGTCGAAGGTTCTTCTCTCTCCGGAGAGAACAGAGAAACAGCGACAGATGGAGAACAGCAGGAGCCAGGAACTGTTCGTTCCAGAGTGGTGAGGTGACTGGATCCATTGTCCAGAGTGGAGATAATGGATTTTACTTTCTGCTAATTTCACTAGAAGGCACAGTTGGAAATACTGCAGAGTATGCAAAGCATATCCCACTGCCAGCAGACTCATCATCACTGCAGTGGCCAGGAATGGCCTTGTCCCACTTTGACTCCAATCCATCAACCTTCAAAAGCACTCTAAAGCGGTGCCCGCACTCTCATAACATTAGACCAAGGTTAAGGCAATGTTTTCACCTCAACCATAATTGTTTGTGATGTCATTGTGACACCACATTTCATTTTCTCCAATGGTGTCAGAGAAGGAAGGGGGAGGAGTGTTCACTTCTTCACCACTTCAACATTTCCTCTTCTCTCACTCATAGAAAGAACAGAATTCCTTATTTTGTTAAAATTTGGAAAACCCAATAATAAAACCAAGTTGTGCCAGACAATAGCACATATTTTCCCATTATTGTTCACCTTTTACCCAACCTGGAACACAGTCCCCCTAAGTGGAATGCAATCTTAAGGCTACAGATCAATCTATTTGCGAGAGCACAGACTAGCAAGACATCCTCTGAAACACTCAAAGCTAGCCGCCATTTCTTCTCGCTGTACCACACTCTTTCAGCTGAGCTCCACACCCATTGGCTCAAGGATTTTGGGGGCTCACAGACTGCAGGCCACCAGTCAGCCACATCATGAGGTGGGGGTGACTCTGCCATAAACCCACACTCCCCGGTGCAACACCAAATGCATTCCCCCATGGGGTCCCCAGCCACAGTAACAACTGACAGTCAGGATTTGGCACTGTATGAAGAACCTCTGCTTTATCCGAATGCCCCACCCAGAGGCCCTGTATGTAGTTTCCTTTATTAAGTTCATATTCCATCTATTCTATGGTCCGTGTTTGTTGTATTTATGGTGCACTGACACTGACGTAATCCCACAGGGTTTCCACAGTAATTACATGCCAAACACAAAAGGAATCATCCTCTATACACTCCTAGGTTAGAGGTGGTGAAATATAAGACCTGTCCGCTTTGCTTTTGCTGTCCTAAATATGAGGAAAAGATAGAGGAAATATGTAGGCAGAGTCCAATGAAAATTGTTATTCAGATTTATGGTGCTTGACACATTGCCCTGACAGGCCCCAACCCCCCCCAGAAATAACATTGAAGGATGTACTGTGGATGAGCGGATATTTCTTTTTGCATGTACAGTATATGCAGCTTATGAAAGTGCTCTTGGCTGGTGCTGCTCTTGATCCATTATATATAAATATATAATACACGGTACAGTACTTCCTCTGTCAAAAATATTGCTCTTTCGGAAAAAAATTTCTTATGCATGTCTCTTAAGATTTGAACTTACAGAGCAAGTGAAATGCACTTTTTAAAAGTGGTATGTGTTCAATAATGCATTTTTATAATGCATTCACTCCATTGAACTTGCGTGTATTTGTGTGAGTATATTTGTGAGTGTATGTGTGTACAAACAGTGCGTAAGTATATATGTATGTGTGTGTGTGTTTGGGTATGCATGTGTGTGTGTGTATGTATGTGCGTGTGTGTGTATGTACGCCCATTGTGTGTGCGCCCATTGAAACCCCATTGGTTCAAAGTGTCTTTCTGTTAACTCTCGGGGTTGTTCACTAGGACCTTTAATCTCACTAGGAATTATGTGTGGCTTTCATCGCCGTGGCGATAAAGGTCTGCTTCAGCGGCGGAGCCTGCTGAAGAGCCGCCTGAGTGACTAATAACTTCGATGAGGTCATCTGTTCCGGAGTGACATGGCGGGGAGGGGCGGGGCTGTGGGTGTGCTCACTGACTAGCCAGCGCAGGGCCTGGGGCTCGCCCACAGATGGATGGCCCTCTCGGGTTATCTCAGGGGAGGAGCAAAAATAACACAAGGGGGTGGGGTAAGAGACGAGGCTCAGATACGCAAGTAACAAAAGGAGCGTATTTCCCACCCACAATGACCAGCACCATCTGCCCAAAATAACACACAACAGATACATACAAATACACAAACACATACATGCACATACATGCACACACACACACACACACACACACGGCAGTCTTTGCCAGGCCAGCCGCAGCCAGTGCTCTGAACACATAGATGCCTGGAGCAAGGCTCAGTGTGGGAATGCAGCTGTATCCGGCAGAGCACGGCCAGGGAAACAGCTGCGGAGGGGGAGGGGGGCACCATGGCACGCCCACCCACCCCCCCCCAACTCCAATATCCAGCATGGAACCACAGCAGTTAGAAGCGTGCCTGTGACTGAAAGCTCCACGCCCACCCATTCCGTTCGGGAGCAGGGGGCTCTGAATAATGCGGAGTGGGCTGGTGCTTCTCTTCAGAAGAGAGGAGCGCGGGAGGGAGGGTGTGTGTGCGCACTGCTATAGCAACTGGATGTTCTTCCTCTGCGTTAGAAGGGGTGCGCACGCGCATTCGCGCGCAATGCCTCCGCGCGGGTTCCGCAGCCGGCCCAGGCAGCCAGCGGGATTGTGGGAGCGCGAGCGGGGCGTGACGAGCGGGAGGCGGAGGAGGGGACGGAGAGGGTGGCGGCGGCGCCGCTACTGCGAGGGCTGGAATCTTGTCCAGGCCTGACCTCGGGAATGTTCCGGAACTCTGGCTTTGAAGGGTGGCGGGGAGAGTTAGTGGAAAGGGAGGGAGGGAGGGAGGGAGGGAGGGAGGGAGGAGACAGACAGCACGGAGCGAGAGAGGAACAGAGAAATGGGAGAACGGGAGCAGCAGAACAGCTCGCTCTATGGATGGAAACAGGTATCACCGAGAATCGCTGGAAGCTGCTGAGCAGAAGGGCATGGTCTGTAATAGCAGATCACGTTTGTCATAAATATTTATGCTAGGCGTCCATGTTCCGTGAAGAGCGGCAGCCCGGAGAGCAGTCAGAGACATTTTCTATCTGACTTTGGATTGAGTTCCTCCATACAAATTACCCTTAATTGAGCTGCGGTGTAATTGCCATGTTCCTAATGGTTATTTTTTCATTTTACAGTCACCCACCTGAACTCGCAGAAACCTGCCATCTGTGAATTAGACCTAGAAGACCTACAACACCCTACAGATCATAAAAATCAGACTCAAATTACAATAATTACTGCTCTCCATCAATAGAACTAGTTTAGCCTGATGCATTACCATTGTGAACATACTGAAGAGGGGGACAGTGATTTTTTTTATCCCAGTGCACAAGCACAAGCTGAATCATTAAAACAGCTTTTTCCCTTCAGTGGCGACGGTGAAAAATCTCACGGCGTTTTCATTTTCATTAAACGCCTGATGGCGCGGATTTTCCACGGCGTATGCCTCCTGATTCTTTTTTCTCTCCTCTCGGCGCTGCGGGTTCTGATGAGCTCGGTGGTTGCCATGGCGACCAGCACGCCGCCTCGGGAAAGTGGGCGGACAGCGCCGACCGAGGCGTTTAGCGAGGGAGACTCGAGAGGGGAGCCGAAATCGCGGAACGCCCCCCCTTGTTACCCCCCCCTGTCGTCAGATGGACTCGTGCCTCGCTGAGAGTCGTGAGAGGTCACGTCCGAACGCATCGTGACGGTCAGGGACGTTGGACCACAGCGGCGATCGGGCCGGCCAGCAGGGCGGGAGAGTAGGGGGGGCGGGTGGCTGGTGTTTAACGAAGGCTAGTTATCAACACTTGTTTCCTGCCTGTTATTTTCAGCAGCTCTCCTCTTTCAGAAAGAACAGACTCTCTGGGGATTGTGCCCTTCCTGCTGTCTGAGAAAAGAAAGACTCTCACTTTACTTTGTGCAAGTAACACATTAGACAACCTTCACAATGTCTCTTTAAAAAAAAAAAATTGAGGGGCAGTGAATGTATTCTAACATCTAATAGCTTGTAGGTAAAAATAGCTTTGAAAGGTCAAACTAAGAAATGACACCCAGTACCACCCAGCTAGCCTGAGAGTGGTAGCTGTCGATATGGACTATAGTCTACACATTACCAGCACAAGTCATTCTCTTGAGAAAGGAAACACAGTTTGCCACTCTGTAGCATGTAGTGTGGTGATCAGACAATGCCTTTTGTGGCAGTTGTACTTTTGTCAAAGTAATTAACAGATTGATTCTGTGTAACTCTAATTGTTGGAGCTGTCTGTTAAATAAATAAATTACTATAATGCTGTATATTCAAGAAAGTACCTTGTTTTCCCATTCTTCGTATACCCTGTGCAATATACATGCACTTGCTGAAAACTTATACTTGTCGTGGATGGTGCATCGTAGAGGCTCAAAGAGATGGGAGCGTAACATAAAGACTGCACTCTCTGTCTTTCTCATCTCACTGCAGTAGGACAGAGATCTGCCCGGGTTCTCCTGGCTGGGTTCCAGCTGGATGTGTGGGTTCTGCGCCAGTGAAAGCAGGCAGAGGCATGCCCATGACATAGCTGTGGGGCGACATAGCTCAGGAGGTAAGAGCGGTTGTCTGGCAGTCGGAGGGTTGCTGGTTCGATCCCCCCATCCTGGGTGTGTCAAAGTGTCCCTGAGCAAAACAACTAACCCCTAACTGCTCTGGTGAATGAGAGGCATCAATTGTAAAGCGCTTTGGATAGAAGCGTTATGTAAATGCAGTCCATTTTACCATTTACCATTTACCCACAAACTGTGCCTGGCTGCCGGACCTCGCCCTGGCCAGGAGACACAGACCGACCACGCCCAAAGCCCGAACCGCAGCCTGGTGGCTGCAGCGTTCCTCTGAGGTCTGTTCTTCTCTCCTGGGAGGGGCGGGGCAAAACGAAACGACAAAAAGCAGAACCAATGACGAGAAGACAATTAAAACCGGGAGCCTACTTACAGTAAACTGTTTGTGGGCGGGAGACACCAGGAGAAATTAGCCAGACGTTTTGCAACATTTTTACAACAGGCAGGTACCAGTTTCCGAATGTAAAAACTGTTCCCCACCCTCCTGATATTACCCTTTTGATTACAGGTGAGATTTCATTTCGTTCAAATGCCCAGTGTGCCAAAGGTCCAGTGTGTAAACAAAACTATGCGTAAACAAAAGACAGCAAAACGAATGGAGGAAAAAACAAGCCTCTGTCAGTGGGCCTCCAAACCTCTGTGAGCCCCAGCAAATCTCCCTCTTTGCATTAGTGTGTCTCAGCCAAAAGCCATTTCAGCCTCTGAGATCCTCTGCAAGTGGCCCATATACTATCAGCAATAGCTAGGTTGTCATTCCAGAGTGAAAATTCCAGCTATTAGCCAAAGATCAGAATCTAGCTGCAAACAGGTTCTGCTACTGCTGAATACCCTCTGGAATTTGGTGATGTTCCATTGCCTGTACCAAGCTGGCTCACCAGCTGGACATGGTATTGCCAGGATGGTTGCTATGTCACCCATCTTGTTGCCAGCTTAACCATCTCTGAACCGGCTTCAAACCAGCAGGACCAGCTTCAAACCAGCTGGATCAGCTTGAAACCGGGCTGCAACCCAGCTGGAATTTCAACCAGGTTCATGCAGGAAAACAGTGGTAATGGAGAGGGAAGGGAATTGCGACCGGTATTCGCAAGTGTGATGGCTGAACCAGGTTGTGTTTAAAATGTCACCTGGCAGACACAAACAGAATGAAATCCACAGCGCCACCACCTGCCCCAGTAGGAGGACGGATCGACCATTAGCGACCGTTACTGATTTCCATAGACAATACCGCGCTTTGCATTGGAAATGTTGGAGTCAGTCTGGGGTTAGCAAAAGCATAACAATTCAGCCTGCGAATCTGGAGCCTCACGAGCCAAATGAAGATAAAGGGAGAGGGCGGATGGGGAGAACTGGGAGAGGTTATCGCAAACAGGGCTGTTTGCAGTGTTTCGCGTTGTTTTCTGACACAGCGAAGATACTGCAACTCTGCTGCAATGCTCCATCTTCATCAGGGGAATATCATGCGCAAAACTGAGACTTGATGAAATGGATTGAGTTGCCACTGAGGTTCGGATAAACATGTATTTTCTCCCTCCGCAGGGTCGAGTCACACTCCCGAGGTGTGACACCGCCTCGTTCTTAATGTTGTACTTACACTTTATTGAATTCAGCTGAAAATAAGAACAACAATTGGCCCAATCCTGATGGGACCAGACAGCCTTTAGACAAAATAAGGGTACGGATGATTACTGTTGATTAGACGGAAGCAAGCCTGAAATTGTGCGACCTTGCATGCACCTTTCCTAGTTTGCTTTGTAGTTCTTATGGCTGCGCTTCAATGCAGAACAGCTCTTTGAAATTAAATTAATGCACAGCTGCCACTTGGTCTTGTTGAAAGACTAGGTTAAATCACATCAGAATCAGGAGGATCGAGAGCAAATTCATTTAGAGGACAAAGCAAGGGGGATGAAAGCACTCACCACACACATTCAGCCACACACACACACACACCACACATATGCACAAACACACACACACACACACACCACACATATGCACAAACACACACGCACACACACACACACACACACACACACACACACACACACACACACACACATATGCACAACACACACACACACACACACACACACACCACACATATGCACAAACACACACGCACACACACACACACAACATATGCGCCACTGCACACAATGACAGAAGAAGGGCGGCCAATATGATGACTGGTCTTAATAAGGAGGAGACTTAGGAAGGCTGACACGAAGAAAGACTGAGGCATGGCTGAACAAAAATAAGTCATTTCTATAAATAAGCACAAAACCACAAAGCAATTTTGAATACACTTTTCAAAGGATACTAAATAGAGCTTGGCACTGTATGATCTAAACCCACTCTTGAACTGATACTGAATACAAGCAGAGGATACGAGGAAATGAATGGTCTTGAAACAGTACGCCCAAGGGAAACCTCAATGCCCTCCATGCCCTATGTATTCAAGGTTAATATGTTAATCCAGTGTTTGGGATCCCGTTTGAAATCCTCTTTCTGCTGCACTCACACTGTCTTGTCGCAGCTAAACAGAGCCTAAGGTACTTCTGTCATCCGCGAGTGCAGCAGCAGCAGCTGTGGGTCAACAGTTACACCAAACCACATACCCAGGATCAGCCCAACCCTAATCTTAATCCCATTCATTTTGTGTGAAAGGTTAAACCAGTCTATCTATACCGCGGGGGTGCTTAAATAGCTCAGAGACCTGAGGCCTGTGCTGCATACAACTGAGAGTAGTGAGTCCCTGTAATGTCCTCCAAAACTGTCCTCTTTCTGTGGACAAAAGTAGCCAACAACAGGATTTGGTGGCCACCCTTAGGAATACTGACCTTCTGATCTTCCATCGGTTGTATATCCTACATGTCTTCACCAGACCGGAAGTTTTAAAAAGACATTTATATTATTTAACATTTATTTGTCTTCACAATGTGTAATCTTGACTTTGCTATTTTAACAAATATCTTGTAGTTCAGTGCATTACACTTTCTCCCTATAAATATCTTGAAGAGCAAATTATACGGTTGTCAAGATCCTGTGAAACAGACGGGAAAAGAATCCAGCTTGTGTGTTCCTGAAATACTACGCAAGAATTAGCTAAAGAATACCAGAAAGGAAATGATAATTTGCATGGTGGAAGTTTTGAATCATTGCTTAACAGAACAACAAACATGTTTGTGAATGATGTGCTTTCAGTGTGGCTCAGGACGTAATATGGTCTTCCTTTGAACCATGCAAATTCCTCTGCTCGTATTCCATGTCCTTTAAATATTACGATTTATGATGTATATTTTAATGATGACGTGCACCAATAAGTGTTATATTTGTCATCTAGTGAATCTACTGATTACAACATTATTAAATGTTATTGAAATACAGTCACATATATTTGTAATATAATGAATTCCTTTATCTAACACACATAACTCAAGATCTGTATTTTTATTTTATTTGTTTAATTTTAAACATGCAATCCATTTGTGCAGCTGGATAAAGCAATTGAGGTTAAGTAGGCCTACATTGCCCAAGGGAACAACAGCATCATCCTCGCTGCTGGGAATTAAACCAACACTCTTTGAGTTACTAGCCTAGTTCAAATACATAGTAAGGATAACCTGACACCCCATATGCAGTATTGTATAATGCATTTGTATTATCTTATCTATATGCCCATTATTTATTCAAAGCATATAGTAATTTGTAATTGCAGGTGAAAAGATATTTTACACATGCTGTAAGAGACACGACGGTGCAGTGATGCACCCAAATGATCAACAACTAAACAGACAACGTTGATTAATTAACAGTCGTATAACCTAATCCATGCAAAAATATTCGCTCATGACTAGGTTAAACAGGATCTATCGCACATTTTCTTTGCGTTAATGTATCAGAGAAGCTGAGCTCAAGTGCTGCCTCCACTTGGAGTCCACATGCAACAGCAACGGCAAAATTGTTAAAACTGTTGTGCTCGCAGAATTATCTGCACGCCATTTCAGCAAATTACTGCGAATTGTCCATGAAAGACAACTGCCACATTTTTTACCATATGCAACTGTGCGTGTGTATTACTCCCTCGCTTGATTTTCAACCATAATCCTCTGGTTTTTGTGTTAATCGATCTAATCCGATTTGATTGAAATGTCAGTTAAATTCTAATGTAGAAAGAGTATTGTTACATACTCTAGATCTGTTATGGAGGAAATGTGCAGTCACGTGTGTGAAAAACAAACGAATCATCGTATGATGGTATTTTAAATGTCATTCGCAACCATCGAGTTGCTGTCGGTTGCAGTGGCTAAAGCAGTGGGTGGATTTGGTTGTAAGACGGACGGTATTCATCGTCGCACACCGGAAATCATGTTGTGTTTACTTCTGTCTTGCATACTGTAAAGATATGCCCACACGTGCGCCTGACAAAACGAGCACTTGAGCATGAAAAAATGGACGAAGAACATACTGTAAGTTTTTGTTCTCTATCTAGTTTCTCACAGCATACTCTACAGTAATTAGATCGTAACGCTGGGTAGACTACTGCTAATGGCACAGCGAGAAAGTCTATAATTTATCATTTATTTCTGTATCTAACCTTCGATTTATGCATCCAGCAAGCTATATGTGGCCGGAGGATAGCTTGCTGGTTCGTTGATGATGGAGATGTAGCACTCGTTTGATATAGGTTAGATAGAGCGCTAAATGTAGAAATGTTGCTGTTGCAGAATGACTACAGGGAACCCTGTGTACAGTGTTCTGAAGTGGACTGGGGCATCACAGAGGAGGGCCAATTCTACTGCAGATCCTGTCATAACGTGATTGAGGTGAGTCTGATATTGGGATGTTATATCTATCCAGTATGTCTTGTAAGGCCATCGTACATGCAGTATGCTACAGAGGCAAAAGGACATGTGTTCAATTTGGGACTGAATTACAGTAATGTTGAAAAACAGTAGCTTATGTGTGTAATCATAACCCCAAGAAGGTTTATATGCCCTCGGGTACAGTGTAAGTGAACTATATTATTTTTCTCAGGGTACAAGGCTTAGTTCTGATTTGAATTGTGGGCATACCTATCAGATTTATCTGAAGTGGAAGTTAACTGGTGCCATGTTTTATAAGTAAGTTATAGGCCTACATCCAAATTGATCAGCTGAGGTGATGTCTAAATGTAATTGTATTAAATACAGTGCATTCAACAAAAAATGAACTATTGTGATGTTTTCATGTGCCATGGATAATGCTTTGTGTTTTCAGCAGAAATCAAACCCAGAGACATAATGGACACTTTGTGCATGTAGTTTATTTCCAGTTGCTGAAATTGTCATTTGTGGATCACTGAGTGTATGTATTTTTGATTTGACAGAGAACCCAAGAATTTGTGGATTCAAGTTTCTTTGCCAACAGTCAGTCCTCTACCATCGCCAAGGGTACCAAAAAAGAGACAAAATTAGGTCAGTCCAACTACCTACCGCATGGGTCTGTTGGAAGATCCTTTATAAAGACCCACACTTTATACAACATGCCACAGTCCATAGGTTCTTTTCCGTTTCCCTACCAAGGCATCATTCTTAATCATTTAACTTCAGTTTTAATGTGATGTCATTCTCAGCTTGTGTAGCAGATTTTAGAGACATCAGGAAGCATGTGAACAGCTCCTGCAGAAGATGAATATAAAAAGGAATAATAATAATAACAATAATAAATAATGCAACACATGCGTTTGTATCTTTCTCTTAAAATTATGTACTGAAGGTACCACTCTGATATCTTGAGGCAGCATGTTTCGAAGACGGTGCATAAAACGATAAGCGTGCCTCACCCCTCTTCTTCAGTTTAACTTTGGGCACACTGAGCATGTTAGCGTCAGATGATCTTAAGTTCCGTTTGAGTTGTTGCTCCGCTCATGAGTTATTAACCGTTACTGCAAATGCTTTGACTACAAAAAAAATGCCGTCCCTATTGTTGATTAGGCAGAGTGTTTCTGACTGCGTGTGCTTCCGCATGTTTGTTCTATGGTATTGTTGTGTTACAGAGCATGGTCACGAGTGGCTGGTGTGTGAGGGCTTTCAGTTCATCCTCAAACACCAGGCAGAGGCCCTCCTTGCCTTGGGAGTCTGTCCGCAGTTCAAGGTGAGGCTCAACATGAGGGTGGGGCAGGGGGCTGGGCCTGGATTCCATCACTGGTGCTTTATTGTCCAATGGACTGTCTGCTATTGCTGTGTTACCCAATCAGCATGTTCCTGGTCTTTCACAGAAAGGCATCTTGGCTGCTTGTTGACGAATCAGGAAAGACCAGTAGAAACGAATTAAGACGCGAGCTTTGGCATGATATTCTGAGTCACATTTTGTCCAACAATGCTGGAATGTTAGAGATGAGCCTGCGATATGATCTGCCTTTCAAAGGACGAGGTGTTGTGCAACATGTGGAGACGTTATCTGCAGAAGAGTCGACAGGCCTACGCTAAGAGACCAGTGCATGCTGGGAAATTCCAATTGGTGAGTGAGTGACCTAGCACTGGGGTGCATCCTGTCTGTCAGCACTTTGTGTGCAGGTGACTGAAACAATGCACCTGCTTTTACATTTTTCGGTTTACTGCGTCTGCAAGACTTAAATTGTTGTCATGTCTTTTTTTTGCTGATATGTATTGGTTTGACCTCCAGGCCATAGAGTGCAAATATTGAGGTAGCTTTAGCAGTAGCAGGTTTTTCATCCAGAGGTTTCTGGATAAAAAGAGTGGGATACTGCAGTTTTATCCTAGAACAAGGTCCTTAACCTGAGCTTCTTTTGTAAATATCACTCTCTATAAAAATGTTGCTGCGGAAGTGTAAGCTCCAGTCTGTAAGTGAGAGTGGTGAAAAGCATCTGTTCAGCAGTGCATTTCCAGCCTCCCTACAGCTGGGTTAGCTCCAGCCCTCTAAACCTTCCAGACAAGGAAGTGGTTTTTACTGCCCAAGCTGTCAGATTCAATTTATATGTGAGTATATACGCTGATATGCATTAATGTAATGAGTTTGAGTGTGCTCTCTTTGGCCAGATAAGTAAGTCATCATATCACTGTCAGCGCAAGGGATAGTGTTTCCCTATGATGTATTGCTGAAAGAATAGGGCTGGGTTCTCCGCTGGCTAATGTGTGGTGTTATGTCGCCACCTAGTGGTTGATTAATTACACTGTTTCTATAGCAGGTAAGCTGGTTGCTCGACATTCTGTTGTCCCTTATGCTTCCTTTAAAATTGTAACGGTGACTAAGCAGTTCTGGTGCTGATTGTGCATAGAGACAGTAGCCTTTTTTCCATGGTTATTCTTTATATTTAGCTGTGTACCAAAATGTTTCCAAAAAAGGTTTATATTTACTCCGGTCATTGCAGTGTACGACAAATTTAATGCAACTTCCACATTTTGGTCCAGTGTCAAGATGACATATAATGTAATAGGCCAAATGCACACTCAATGTTTGTATTAATAATACCACCAATTCACACACATGCTTTTTCATTTTTTTATTATAGATTTTTTTTTTTGAAATGGAAAAGCCTATGTATGAAGACAGATGTTGTAAAAAAAACTAATGGGTGAGAATGACGATTGTGTGCTGGAAGACAATGAGCTCATTTACATATCATCTGGGCGGGCTAAAGCTCTAATCCTCCATTCACTGAGCTGTGCGTTGCGGCTGCACATAGGTCAGAGTGCGTTATTGCCTACAACTTTATGTCGGGCATCTTTTAAACGTACTTTCGTTAAATGAACTGAACGTGAATTGCAGTCGATGGTACATAACCTTAAGTGCACGAGGGATGCATTGCCGTCACTCAAATAGTCATTAGAGGGCGCTCTTCTGCTTTTCCGTTGGACCGATTCAGTCTTATTCAGGTTCAGCCAAATCATTCGCGTGAGCATTTCGGTGATCGGACATGGGCAGCTCAATAGGAGGCACATCCTAAAGGGAGTGTCAGATGGTGTTGGTGGCCTACAAGGGTTTCTCAAGACATCCACATCCACAGCCTATTCTATTGTATTTGTATTCGCTGCTAGCCTGTAGGAGAATGCATTATATATATTTCCTGCTGGGGTCTTTATTATAAGCTGCTTTAGTCACTTTATTTCCGTTCTCATACGGCCTGATGTGTAGTAGTAGATTAAGGTCCTGTTATGCAGCGTATGCCTTATCCATCTCTGGTCAGCATATTATTTCTTCTAGGTCTTCCATTCTATGGTAGTTAGCACTGCTAGTCTTTGTCTTTGCAGTTTGAATGCCAGTCTGTTATCAGTTGTTTCATCCTCTTTTGCAGTCACTGACCTGTCTAGGCTTTTTACCCATCTATGGTCAGTAACATAGCAGTGTAAGTCTTCGCACTCTGTGGTCATGTCATGTGACGGAGGAGGAGGCGGAGGAGGAGACAGGCAGGATGGAAACGGGGACCCTGCAGCAGAGTGAAACAGCTCACCTTGGTCAAGGTCACACATCCCTCCCCATCCTGAGAGGACTCGGCGTGTGATGCAGAGCTGCACTCCATTCTGAGAGAGAGAGAGGGAGAGAGAGAGAGAGAGAGAGAGAGAGAGAGAGACTGCATTATTTATACAGGGAAGGAGAGAGAGAGGAAGGGAGAGAGAGACAGGGGCTGTGGAAACTGGGACGGTGCACATCGAGAAAACGAGATCCTATTCCAAACCCTCCTTGTACATAAAACACTGTGTTTTCTTTAGCGGGGACGGAGGGGGGGGGTGTATAAGTAGTGTAGTGTAAGAGCACAGGGCTGGGGCATAGAGGCATAATTGCAGCCCCTCTAACCTTACTGTCTCTCTCTTTCTCTCTGTTTCCCTCGCTCTCTCTCTGTCTCTCTCTCTCCCTCCGTCCCTCCCTCTCTCTCTCTCCCTCCCTCCCTTCCTCGCTGTCCCTCCCTCTTCCTTTCTCTCTCTATCTCCCTCCCTCCCTTCCTATTGATTACCAGGCCTATGACTCAGACAGTGCCCCGGAGTCGCTGGGCTTCCTGAGTGACTCCGCCTTGCAGTCTGGGGGGGACACAGAGGAGGAGAGGTCCAGCAGGCCCGGGTCCATCTCAGGTACAGAGCCCCCCCGGCCAGGTTTAGCTGTCAGGCCGGTTCTTATCCTTTGTTCCTCAGGAAGGGTCAGTACCTGTCTGTCAGGAGTGGACTGTCATTGTCTTGGAGTCCCATCACGTGACCAAATTACTCAAGACTAGGCACAGAAATGCAGGAACTTTAATTGCTTTAATTGTGGCCTTTCAGAGCAGCTAAGCAACCACTGACACTTTGTTGGTATGAAATGGCCCATGCCATTTGTCACAAGGAACAGGTGTGTGTGTGTGTGTGTGTGTGTGTGCATGTGTATGCTTGTGTATGTACATATGTGTAATGTGTGTGTGTGTGTGTGTGTGCTTACATGTGTACGTGTGTGTATGTGTGTGTTTGCACGTGTACATGTTTGTGTACGTGTGTGTGTATGTGTGTGTTTGCACGTGTACATGTTTGTGTACGTGTGTGTGTATGTGTGTGTTTGCACGTGTACATGTTTGTGTACGTGTGTGTGTGTGTGTGTTCGCACGTGTACACACGTGCATGTACACGTACACGTGCGTGTTTGTGTATTCACGTTTGCATGCGTTTGCATGTTTGTGCGTTCTCATTTGTGCGTGCGTGCGTGCGTGTGTGTGTGTGAGCGTATGTGTGTGTGTGTATACGTATGTGCTTGCGTGCGTGTGTGTGTGTGTGTACGTACGTGCGTGCGTGCGTGCGTGCGTGTGTGTGTGTGCGTATGTGCGTGTGTGTGTGTGTGTATACGTATGTGCGTGCGCGTCTATGTGTGTGAGCGTATGTGTGTGTGTATGTGCGTGCGTGTTTGTGTGTGCACACGTGTACCCGTGTGCGTGTTTGTGTGTTCACACGTGTACCCGTGGGCGTGTTTGTGTGTTCACACGTGTGCCCGTGTGCATGTTTGTGTGTTCACACGTGTACCCGTGTGCGTGTTTGTGTGTTCACACGTGTACCCGTGGGCGTGTGTTCACACGTGTACCCGTGTGCATGTTTGTGTGTTCACACGTGTGCCCGTGTGCGTGTTTGTGTGTTCACACGTGTGCCCGTGGGAGTGTTTGTGTGTTCACACGTGTGCCCGTGGGCGTGTGTTCACACGTGTGCCCGTGTGCGTGTTTGTGTGTTCACACGTGTACCCGTGTGCGTGTTTGTGTGTTCACACGTGTGCCTGTGTGCGTGTTTGTGTGTTCACACGTGTGCCCGTGGGCGTGTGTGTGTGTTCACACGTGTACCCGTGTGCGTGTTTGTGTGTTCACACGTGTACCCGTGTGCGTGTGTGTGTGTTCACGCGTGTACCCGTGTGCGTGTTTGTGTGTTCACCCGTGTGCGTGTTTGCGTGTTCACACGTGTACCCGGGTGCGTGGCTCCTCAGGCTGGTCCAGCGAGGGGGCCACCTCGGTGTGCTCGGGCTCTCTGGACGCCGGGTTCTACGGCTCCGCCCACTCCAGGAGGGCCCTGTTCCAGATGACCATGCCCATGACCCTGGCCCTCTGCCACCTCGCACTGCTGTGGGTGCGAGAGGCTCTTACCCTGGCCGACCTGCTCCGGTGAGGGCGTGTGGTGGGGGGGTTGGGGCCCCGTGGGTTATGACTGCGGCGGGGGCGGAGGGGGGGGGGGGGGGCGGGGCAGGGTACAGTATCTCCTGAGATCAACAGTCAGCCTGAAGCCTGAGGCTCTGTGCTGTGGCTCTCATCCATGTCAGGCCCAGACAGACTGGTCCGACCTGTTCAGCGCACCGTATATGAACTCTGATTCTGTATGGACTGTCGCCTTTAATTTAGCATGCAAACTAAAGCCTTTAATTGTGCTTGGTGGGGGGCTAGGGGAGTAACTTTCATATATAAAATGGCAGCTTGCAGACATTATATATTTTGTGCCTTGCACGTGGTTTTGAAGGAATCTGCATAACTAATTCACTAATTCACACAAGTAACATGCAGTATATGTCAGACAGTAATGTTTGGAAAATTAGCCTCACATACAAAGAAAGTCTTTTCTCTGTATTTATATTTAAATATCAGATTTTAATATATCTAAATGAAGTGCCCTGTTTCTTTAGAACCCCCAAACAAAGGTTCTGGAGTCCACATTGGGGCCCAGGTCCATAATCTGAGCACTTTTCTATAAGGGTGACTGTAATTGACCCGAAGTTATGAAACTATTGATGCCACCTCTTTTAAATGTACAAGGTTAAAAGCCGTTCATGGATTATTGTTGTACTAATAGTTATTTTGCTAATAGTGTGGGCCGCAAACGTGAATTAGTCGGCTGTTTCATGCGTGTGAATGGAATTGAATTGAGTGTGAACTGAGACATTTGAATATCAGGAGGCCTGGGGCCGGTGTGCTCTGGGGCCTGGGGCCGGTGACTGCTGTTTTACTGTCTTATTTACACGCTGCGTTTGGCAGGTTCGTGGCGGAGGGTCACGTCCCGTACGTCAATGCCTACCAGGGCTTTCCGGAGGAGATGAAGCCGTACGGGAGAGACATCGGCGTGTTCAGAGCGCTGGTGAGGGGCCTCCGAGATGAGGCAGCCTTTACGCGCGAGAGCACACTCGTGTACGAGCAGCCCAGTGCTGGAAACCATTTTTAAAAAGACAGCGAGAACCGCGACTCCTCAAATTTCAGGAATTGCGCAGAAGCGGACTCACAGCAAACACCTCGACGCGCCGCGGTTCTCCTTTGACGTTGAACAGCGAAATAAAAAATAAGTTCCCTCGTTTTGTACGCTCTCAGCATTTTCCCTCTCTCGGAGAGAATCAGACCCGATGCCCTTTTGTTGTAACATCCGTTCTGGTTGAGCGGCAGAAGTCAGTGGCTGGATTGACGGCGTGTGGATGTGAAAACTCCGTGATGAGGAAGCATTCCTCACATGACAAAACAGCCGGCAACAGAAGCATCCAGAACTAAAGAGTGCTGTTTTTCAGTTCCTCGTTAAGTGATGAAAATAAGAGTAGTGCGACTTCCAGTGAGAGTTTAGAAGTGAGAAAGGGACATTTCTAGATAGCTACTAAGAAAATGGAGGAGGAAATAATGAATATTTTCAAATAATTACTTTTCAAGAAGGAGTAGGCAAGGGATCATGTTGAGCGTATGTCTTGTTCACTTTCTGTGTCTGTGACAGTTAGCGCCGTGGTAGCTGCTGATGCGCTTGTGTTCTTGCAGTCTATTCCCGCCCATAATCTGGTCCAGAAGGAGGCCCACAGGCTGGCCGTGTTCCTGGGCCTCCCCCGCTTCCCTCCCATAACCCCGGACTGCCTGCTCCACCCTTCCACGCTCTGCCTCCGGTACCTGATGGAGGCCAACCTCCCAGGTGGGTCATTCTGTACCGTGGAGGCCCTCAGCCTGTACTTAGCATAGCATGCGTAAATAGCGTAGCAGGCAAACGTATGCAGAGAGTAGCACGTGTAAAATGTCTGTTCTAGTCAAAGCGGTGACCATTGAAAGCCCCAAGAAAGTCGTGATGAAAGAAAACAAGTTTCACGAGCCGATAACCACAAACGTTTTCTGTTATTGTTGACCACAAGGTCTAATGAGTCTAGTTTTATATTATTCACTATTATTCAGCTTCCGGAACTGCTAAGGATACCAGCTGTCTAGAATTTTGCTCCCACTGTTCCAACTTAAAGATCGATTCAAGCAGGAGTGTTATTTTGGTTCCTTCTTAAGATTTAGCTATGGTTGGTAGTGTAGGGGGTGTTGATTTTTTTTCTCTCTTAAGCCTTGAAACGGAATCAGAAGTGTTGTTTTTGTTTGCTCTGGAGATCGAGATGGCTGGCAGCGTTGTCTCCGCTAAAGGACATTCCGGTGTTTTCCTCCCCTCTGTGGCCTCTCAGACGAGCTGCACGATTGGGTAAGCAGGGTGATAGAGAAGACTGGGTTTGGAGCGGAGGCTTTGCTGACCTATGACCCCAAGGACCGGAGACGCCAGCTCCGCTGCCACGACGTCCTGGCCGCCGCCCTCATCGTAGTCGCGATGAAGCTGCTGTTTAAGCTGGACGACAAGGTGGAGTGGTGAGTGTCCCCCAGACCGCCTTCGATGGCCTTAATTTCAGCAAGAAACCCCCTCACCTGCCGATAACGTTCTCAGTGCCGCCCGAACATTGTCGTGATGTGACATTACAGGCATTTTTTCCAGACTGTATCTTCAAAAAATGCGGACTTATCCAGAGAGACTTACACAACTTGTATCCAATTATACTGCTGGATATATATACTGAGGTAATGCAGGTTAAGTACCTTGCTCAATGGTACAACGGCAGTGTCCTACCAGGGAATCGAACCTGTCACCTTTAGGTTACAAGACTAAGACTCCTTACCCATTATAGTACACTGCCGCCCACTGTGTACACTGTTACTGTGACGGCACAGTTACAGAAATGCTAAATAAACGTTGCGCCATAACTGAAGTACAAAGGCAGGGAAAAGCACGGGCTTCATTATGCTAATTCTGCAGGGAAGTATGATGGTGGATGTGAAGAGGTAACGAGACCAGGTCCAGGTCAAAACCTAGTATATGGCTGGACCGAACCGGCCGACCAATGGTGCAACTTCATCAGTCAGTCACTCAGTCACAGACGTGCGCGGTGTAACTTTATCACTCACTCAGTCACTCAGTCACAGATATTCACGTTTATAGGGCTGCCCCCGCTGTTGCGGTCCGGCCAAAAAGCCAATGAAGAGCAAACGTGCTTTTGTAGGGTTCTTGGAATGAATATTCCCTGAAGGAAAAAAAATAGTATTTTTTGTGACTTTTGTCCTACTGAAGCCTGTGCTTCTCCAGCCTGTCTCCAGTCTGTTTTGAGTAGAGATTTGAATGTGCCCTCGGCCTGCTGTTGTCACCGTTTGAACTGAGCTGGGACGTAACTGTTGTGGAACGGATTTGCATGCCTTTTGAGCGGTGGCTGCCTCCTTCGTCACAAAAGTGTTTTTCTGCAGAATAAGTACCGCCGAACCACGTGGGGGTGTTTTTTTAAAAGGGTGGAAAATGTTCATATTTAAGATTTTTTTAGATGTGTGCTTTATCTCGTTCTTGTTTTCTGCTAATTCCAGGATGTTATCCAAGAAAGCAGATGACAAGAGCAAGGAAAACCAAGGTATTGAATAAATAGCAGGAAATGTTACTGTTAGTAATGTAAATCCCTATATAGTTCTCACTATAGCTAATGAGGTGAATTGTCCCGCCGAGAATGGAAACCACATCCCTGTCTGTTGCTTAAGTTGTACATGATTAATTTTGGGTCTCTGTGTCTAGAGAAAGCCGTTTCATAATCATTCTCTAAAGGAGTGGCCATATTAAAACCGTAGACTTAAAAAATAGTAATGTAAAAAGCCTCTATTGTCCAAATGTGTGACAGATCATTTCACCTTTTAAGTTAAGATATATGAATGAAAATGAATGATATATGCAGAAACCAATCCACACATTCAGTATAATAAGTGTCCTCAGATGTATCCAAGGAAACCCAGTAACCATGACTGTTTACATTGTTGTAATCTTACGTTCCTGCTCTCAGTTGTTCAGCCATCACAAGTGTTTGGTGAATTTGAGAGGCAGAATTTCATTGCTAGCCTCTTCGGAGAAAAGCACATTTGAATTCTGCTCGGAGCAATGCTGAAATGACGAAAAACAATGAGCAATTTAGGCAAAACGGGGCTCATTTGCACAAAAGGGGGCTGAGGGGTGGAATTTGTGGCATGGCCTCTCCTCCTTTCTGAATAAACGGTCAAAGCACCAGAGAGCGACTGAAGAGGCCAAATTTACCCTGAGGTAAAATGGCCGCTCCTCCTGTGCAGCCATGGACTGACACTGTGGCACATGAAATCTTTTTGTAAATCCAGAATTTGGCCCAGTCTGGGGAGTTGTGAATATTATTGCATACGTGCACTGTGCCCCCATTCAGGTTCACTTGGCAGTGGAGAAAAGGCCTTGTGTAGCCTGCTTAGCATTCAGCCCATAACGTATTAAAAAGATTTCCTCATTGATTTTATCTGACTGGAATGTTGCGTGTTCAGTTGGCTTGGATTCCTGAGCTCCTCGAGGGCCTGTCGTCCACCTGTGAATATCCAACGTCTGAAAGAGGAAATTAGATAAATGCAAGTGAATTGGACAGGGTTAGAACTTAGCAGCAAGCTGAGGGTTAATGAGACTCCCTGTATATTTCTGAGAGGACCATGTTGACAGTATAGAGAGTAAATTTGTTGTATATTTGTCCTGAGATTTGAATTGGAAATAAAGCTAGAATTTGCAACGTATTACACACTACCGAGTCCTTGCTGTTTTAGCTTCAAAATGTCTTCAATCCAAATCGTTTTTTTATCCACTGCTTGGTATCGTGAAGTGTCATCTTAATATTTTCTGCAGAAGGGACTGGGATCCACATTAAACATCCAAAATATAATATAATTATCTGACACATTATGAATGTAAATATAGTTCATTTTATATGTGTGTTAAGCAGCATTGTGAGAATTGAGATGGTTTAGGTGTAATGGTGTAATTAAACGGAGCGTTCGTCCCTGTGACAGGGAACACCTGCTTCAGCTTGCAAACGTGGTACGAGACGCTCCATCATGCCTTGGAGTTGGCCCGAGAGAGGGAGGAGGAAGAAATGGCCAAGTGAGAGGCGGCGTCTGTCTACCCGTCTACCTGTCTGTCCGCCTCTTTCTGTCCATCTGTCTCACCGTTTATGCAGTGATATGGAGATTTCAGATCAATACTTTTTGACAATTCATTTTCATGCTGCACTTTTCAGTGTGATGTGGACCTGGTCTTCGTGTTCATTTGTAGACTGTGTGATATTGTTTTGTTATTGTCGAAGTACTTGAGTAATTGCATGCTTATAGTAATGTGACAGTGGCTATGATATGGTCATGTATGTGTGCGTATGATGAAGGAATATGTGGCCTTTATTCAGAGTGAATTTCCTCATGATCCACTTCCAAGTAGTGTTACTATTACATGCTGCATAAAAATTATTTGATGATATAATTAAATAATTAAGACTCATTTCTTGCTCACATTTTCATACACAAAAAGTCTCCTTCAAAGCATGTGATGTTGCCAGATGCTTCTTTTCACACCACAGTCCTAAGTCAGAGGAAGACACTTAATGTGCCTGATCAACCAGAAGGACTTGCTAGTGAGCGATAAAATACAGATCCCATCAACTGAGCCCTTCCTAACCCTGGCCAGTTCTCCTGCCAATTATGCGTCAGGCTAATGGTCACAGTCACACTTGTCTGGATTTGATCAATGACTGTGGTGTCTGTCCATGCACTTAAACAGCGCCTTAACAGGGTGAGCTACCCGACAACCCTTAAAGATAGCTTTTTAACTTAATGTCCCATGTTCTCTTTCTCCAGACGGGCATGGAAACCACGCAAACCTTTGTACCCCTCCAAGAAATTCAAGTCTGTCATCCTCAAGCGAAGACGTACGTGTCATTTTTATTTCAATATATATTCCTCTCAAGCTGGGCCCTCTCATTAGAGCATGGCTTGTGAAATATCATTCTGTGGGTTCAGGGCTGAATTCATACCCTACCAGCTGACACAAGTTCTCCTTGCTCTGGGAAATGCTCTACATCTCATCATTTACATCAGGAGGAAAGTTAATTTATATATTGGTTACTCCTGTGATTCTTGATCATTCTGTACTGAGCCTTAACGTTTCTTACACTTGGGTGTTTTGTGTGATTAGAAGTCACCCCAGTGGCAGTCATTTTGCAGAGTCTGGCAGGGCGGTTTTTCAGAGCCCGACTCTCCTGCGACATTAAATGGTGATAAACATGTCCTGGCACGCTTCATTCTAGCAGAGAGCAGACCTGCTCAACCAGGAACAGAAGGAAATAGAAATGTAAAGTATCGTCACTACTGAAAACCACAAATCTTTCCACCACTCTTTTGAACGTGCACTCAACTGCAAATCTGAGTTATTGCTGCCTGAATGTCATTCTCCATGAGACTGACAAAACTCACCTGGTGAACTTGTTAGCCTGTCTTTCGCCTCCAACTGACATTTACCGATGATGGAATGAGCCAATCGATCAGCCGGTAGACATGTAGCCAAAAGTGTGTTTATGTGCAGTTTGTCAGTTTGTTAGAAGCACTACTGAGAGAAAGGTCTAATACAGTGTGCTTGTGCTGTGTTTAGGGCATTGGAACATGGTGTGGGTGACTTTGGTGGAGAATGAGAGACAGGGTATAGAAGAGCTAGGTCTAGTAGCAGCGTTGGTGACGTCGGTCTGTCTGTCTGTCTGTCTGTCTTGGACTCTCATCCATATTCATCCTCACCCTGCTCTCACTCCTCTCTCAATCTCTTCCTCATTCCTTCTTTCTCCCCCCCCCCCCCCCCCCACGTTTCTTTCTCCCTGCCTCCCTCCCCAGGTGTGGTGGAAGAGCTGCAGGCTAACTTCCAGAAGCTGTCTGGCTCTGGCCCTGGCGCCCAGCCCCGCTCCCCCACCAGCTTCCTCTTCCGCTGGGGTGAGGAGGGCACAGACGGGCCCAGCTTCCGCCATCACACATTGGACCATGTGACACAGGAGAGGGGCGGGGCCTCACACCTGTCCAATCCCCAGTACTGGCACACTGCACTACGAAAATGTTACCCCGGGTCAGTTAACGTTATTTCCCCCTTAGCGTGTGTATTTTACATTTCTTTACTGGAATTAAGCAGACGCTCTTAACCATGGTCACTTATTAAGTAAAACCGTGCTCTTTATTCTTTATTCTTGAAATTAAGATGAAACGTTACTTTTTTCACACTTTGCAGGTGTCAGCTTTAAAAAAGAATGCATTTTTTATCTCCTCGTACAATTTCCCATTAAGACGGAACCTTATTTTAAAGAACAAGCTTTTAGTATTTGACCTCCTTAAGTGCAGTCAGGTCTGAAAAATGACTTTCGCAAAATAATACAAACTGAAACAAATTTAATGTTTAAATTGTTATACATTTGAAGTTTTTTTTCTTTTTGCCTAAGTTGAACCTGTAGAGCAAAGAATAAAGTTATTGCGATGTATGTCTTATTGGGTAATAGGATTAGTTTAAAAAAATTTTAAAACCATCTAAATGTTGGGGTTCAGAGGTTATGCAGGCCTCTGTGTTCAGTGTGTGAGGGGGGGTCTCAAGTCAAGTGTGTTCTCTGTGCTCCAAGAACTGTTCATTTGGGTCTGCCATAACTTCCCTCACCCAGAACACAGCTGACAGCTTTTACATATTATAGGGTGTAGGCCGGGTGAATTATGACGAAATGCATCGTACGAAAATCTAAGAAAGAATAGAATGGATGTAGTGAGTTGCGGTTAGACTGCACCTAGGGTTACATTGTCGGCGTATAAACTTACTGTCATTACTCAGACATGTAGATGTTACAGTTTTGATGAAGTTTAAGCGCTCAGCCCAAGCAATCACCTTAGCAGTGTAGCCCGGCATAGCCCGTCCGTGGGCTTCAGACGTTCCATGCGGCTGTGCGCTGAGTCACTAGCCTGTGCTAGCACGTGCTAGCGTGTGTCAGCCTGCGCTGAAGCGAGGACGACGCTCCGGGCGTTTTTCTTTCGCGCGGCTGTTTTGCTGTAAGGTAACCGCGAAAAAGGGTTTCCGCCAATAGGTTCACGGAAAATTTGCATTTCTGAAGTTCGTTTTGTTCGGCGTTCCGTCGGAGGCGCCGCGCCTTTCTCTTTCTCTTTTCGATCGCTGTCGCGAGGAACCGCTGCGTAAGAGCGACGGGAGTCCGTTCTGGTTGCGGTTGTTCTCGTATATCCTTCCTTTTTTCCTTCTCCTTCCTTCCGTAAGTGAGTAACATGGCCTCCCCGTGTAACGGATTGGTAAACGTTTGGGCTTCTCTGGTGTCAGTGCGAGAGCCAGTGCACCTCCTAAATTAATGCAGGCTGGCGGCTGATACTTGCAGTTGAACCTCTCCTAGAGTCTGTGACTCTCACTGCATATCAAGGTGTCAGCTGAAGAAATACAGCAGTATTACCTCAGGCCCTAAACTCTCCGGTCACTACAGTGCGGCTTGTAGAATCACCAAGATTCCCAGAGGACCCTGTGTCCAGTGGTGTCGGTTTTATAGACAGATGTATCTTCTTTTTTTTTAGGGGGGAGGGGCTATGTGAAGGTGACACGTGATTGGTGGCTGAGGCAAGCTTTGAGATCTTGAAAAGAGCCAAGTGGTGCTTGTCGTTTTCCAGCCGTTGCAGTGACCATTTCCCGGAGGTGGAGCCCACCCTGCCCAGGTCCTACGTGTGGGTGCTGGGCTTCTTCTCCTTCCTGCTCGGGGTGAAGGAGGGCCGCGTGCACAGGGAGGTCTGCAGCGTGGAGAGACGGCTCATTAAAAGCAGGCCGCCAGCCGGACCGGGAGGGAGGAGAAGGAGAACAGCTCGGCCGGACGAGTAGACGGGGGGTTCCTCGGCGAAGACCGCTCCTGCCTGGACGACATTCGAAGATCTCTGGACGTGCTCGCTCGCGTTTCTGTTGCCCACTGCTTGTACAGACTCTTAGGCACTGGTGTCAAACTCCGGTCCTGGAGGGCCTGGACCTCTGCTGGGCTTTTGGGGTGTTCTTGGCACCAGTGGTTCATTCAAGTCATCGATTGGCTAAAGAATCCCCACACCTTGTTCTCAAGGCCTTAATTGGCAGCTGATTGGAAGGAAACCACAAAAGCCCGCTGACACTGTGGCTGCCTGGGAATTTAGTTTGACACCCCTGCTCTTAGGGAACTCACTGAAAAAGGATGACAGTATTCATCTTCTGCAGATCTGTATTTATTATTTTTTGATGTGTAATGATATGAATAAAGCTTTATTTTTATGTAACCTTGATTCACATTTGATTGTAGCCGTTTCACATGCACGCATAAACATTTGTTCAAATCGCCTACTCATAACCACTACCCGATCCTTTTAACCTTTTCCATCTACATTCATGTTTTTCCCTCTTTAATTGCCTGTAAAGCACTTTGTGCTGTATTGCATTTACAGATGCTTTATAAATAGTTATTATTAGTACAAGACCCCGATTTGCATCTGAAAGGAAAATTTCCACAGTATGTTTAGGAAAGAGGCTTCCAGGCAGTGCTAATGCAGTAGTTCTAATCCTTAGAGGAAGGTTGTGTAGGAGCCTTAACTGAGAAAGCCAGGTCCCTTTTCTTTTCGACATTGACTCTGAAGTAGCCAATAACGTTTTCTCAGGAGACCTGAGCTCTGAGGTATTACAAGCTCACTAATATGCTTGGATGCCAGATTATGTAATGCCTTTGGTAGCTGAGAAAGCTTTACAATACTTTCTCGACTATTGGCAAGTAATGTAGAGATGCTGAAACTGGAGTGATATTCAATTTCATATTTGTCCTGAGCAGCTGTCTTGCAGCTAGAATTTTTTAGAGCTTGAATCCAAAGCTAAGCTTGAAAATTTAGCACAGAAAACATGACATCAGAGTAGTTTAATTGTGTAACGTAAAAGAGTTCAGACGGAAGTTATCTATTTTCAGCGAGGTTTCAGAGCTGGCATTCTTGAACAAGATTTTTAGTATGTCGCTCAAAGTTACGAAAAAACACACCGTTGTTTCTATTAAAGGGCTTAATGTTTCTGACCCCAGAAAGGGGTGGTTTTGTTGATCATGTTTATCTGATTTCAACTGAAGGAAGTTGTGAACCATCCAGCTAAACAATCAGGCACAACTGACAGTTAAATCTTTAAGTTTAACTGACAAGTACAACTGATTATCAGTAATGGTAAAGATAATAGATTATGCTGATGAACGATAAGGCCCAACAGTAACATGTAAATACAAAACAAGCTCAGACCAAGCATGGAGTCCTCACAACCTCAAGAAGTAATCACTGTAGAGGATGTAAAATCATCAGTAGAAGCCAAATTTTTTTCTATTAGACGGATTAGATGAGAAACACTCCAGTGTTGTCCCAGAGATTCCAACCCAAATCTTATCATTTGGTATGAATGAGTATCACTGCTGATCGAACAGCATCAACACTGAGCAGTCTCCAGAATCAGAATTCATCAGAAGATGTTTTGTGACTGTAAGAAGGGCAGTTTCATTGCTGTGATGCTGTCTACCTGTTTTAAAATGTTCAAAGATATTATTTTTTTCCACCACTCCTAAGAGTTTCTTTGTCGCTACTTTTTCTAAAAGGTAACACAGAGATGGAATATTTGCTTCCTGTTCCTGCATAGCACACAGTGGATTTTCAAGGTATGAGTCAGATTACATCAGAACTACTGATGACAATGTTGTCATTTCAAACCTGTTTTAATGTTCTGATTTAAAATCAATCACATCCAACACACTGAAGTGGAGTGGGCTTGAAATATTAAAGTGGCTGAAATGCCAGTCATTATTGTGAGGGATACTTTTTCTAAAATAAATAAATTAAGTGATTAAGACTTTGAGCTGTAGTGAAATATATCCATGACCCCACAAAGCCTTAAAATAGTAATAAACTTTATTTTACAAATACAAGATACCATTTGTAACTGCGAAGGCGGTTACTCCACACATGCCCCGGGCTGTATGTCCAACTCTTCGGTTTTAACTATTAGCCAGAGGGTTCCTCCTTTGTTTCCATATTTGGACCCATTTACGCCTTGTATGGAAATAAATCAAATACGATAGGTAGAGATCCGACTACATGCAATATACAATAATTGCCCAGAAAACAAAAGCCATTCACACATGATCACGATGTATAGGCATAGGCCTACATCGTTCAGGTTTAGCGCAATGGGCTTGACTCCGTTAAAGGTTGTATTAAAATAAACATTATGGTTTTAAAATTATAATGCAAGCCTGCGAGGAAAGTTTTAAACATTCAGAATTTTTTTGTTTAGCCAGTAGCCTACGATAGGAAACCGTGGAAAAGACGTGTAAAACGAATATCAAACGTCGATTTAATTTTGTACTGAAGTTAGAAATTAAGAAATAAATTAAACAGTAATATAGTGCCATAATGATTATTTTGGTGGTGAAAAATATTTAACGTTGCGCAATTTATTAAGTTATAATAGCCTTATGGCTTGCATATGGTGTGTGGCGGGGGGTCTATTGCTATATAAACATAAGCTAAACAAACATATAAATAAATAAATAACAGACTTATCTGACACTGCGTTTTTAAAAGTTTCGTAAATGCTTTTCTAACGCGTAGGCCTATTACTTTTCTAATACAAATGGTCGGTTTGTTTGGTTAATGTTGCCTTTATTGAATAGGCTATAAATGAGCTTTTTGTGCCTTATTGGTGATGTCGCACGTTTGCATTCCTGAAACTTACAAAGTATTGTCCACTCCAGTAATTTGCTCTGAATAAAATCTGTGTTCAGTAATTGCACTGTAACCTAATGTAATGCAATTTAATGTAGCCTAATGCAGATGCAAACGTCTTTCGTCTAGGGGCGTGAACCAAGCCCTCGATTGACCCAATGAAATACATTGTAGCCTGTTCCAAGTGAGTAGGTCCCCGCCTCTCTATCGATCCAATCCATGCCCTCACCTAGTCTCAGGTAAAACGGACTACTGATTCTACATCACCTCAAAAAGCGAGAAAATCCAACTAAACCCGTTCTCACAGGATAACCACTGACATCGCCCGCTAATCCAGCCGCTTATTTTTGTTCTTCCATATAAAGTGGACAGATCGGATTTACTGTACCAACTAGAAAGTCCAGTTAAACAGACCGAGATGACACAGGAGCAGAGCAAGTAAGTAGGCTATACTTAGGCTACTGTGCTTATAACCTATAGACTACATTCAGTTGTTGCTTGGAGTTGTAGCTACGATCGTGGTAGGATTTCTGGATCTTGATCCAGATCTTTGTTCTAACGTGTAATAATAGCCTCTTTTTTCTCTCTTAAATGTAAAACAATGGTTTCGGTCGTGCTTTATCCCTTTTGAGTGTTTGAATGTTCAGGACAGATCAGTAGCTTCAACTGTCATATTTCAACTTGCAGGTGTATTTGCACCTGTTAGGCGTGTCAAAGCACAGCTTTGAAATTCTAGTTAGCTTAGCGTTGCAAATACTTTAGTTTCTGGGAAGTTAAAAATGTGACTTTTTAAATCGCTTCCTAAATGATTATTTCTTTATTATTGTTTCAAAATAATATTTATTTATTTATTTGATAGAATTTAATTGCATACAAAAGTTGGCTTCTTTCCCCAATTACGCTTTATACAATGTTGCCTTTTAAACATTTTATGTTTGGGAAATCATGGGAACCCACCTGCAACAACTTGTCTACAAACGGTCGTCATTAACGGAAAAAACAAACAACCGAAACTCTCGTGTTTATAGCCTTTGGTAAGTGTAGCCTTCGCTATTTTCTATCCAATCACAAAGATGTACATTTCGGGTTTACGGACAATTTTTATTTTATTTTATATCCTTCGTGTGTTTCAAAATAGCCTGTTTGTTTTCGGCACTTATTCATAGGCGTTAATCTTTATCCGCATTAGAAAGGAGCTCTTTAATTATTTGTCATTTTCCATTTAAATGAACACAAGGGAACACCGCATTATCCCGAGTCAATTGTGATTTGCCAGTAGCCTACTACCATGTGGCCACGCATGACTGACCGCCTCCGGTTTAATAGCCGATTTGCTTGTCCGCCTTTTTTAGCATATTGCCTCCAGATTACGGATCTATCGGGTTGCAAATCCGAAGCGTTTTTAAAGACCATAGTGAATGGCACAATGATGTATTGAATTGCAAACATCGTCTATGACCACTACCTTGACGACAAGCATTCAGTCTTCCTCTTGGCTAGCAACGAAATGTCAAAACATGTAGTCATTACAAAGTGTTCAAAACACTGCTCAAGCAGCACTGCAAGTGTCAAATACAAGTGAACATACATAATCTGTAGAAACCGAGGAGTTCATTCTTCACAAGTACTTAACAAGTAGGCTATGCTGGTATGGTCTAAATATGCCTGGAAAAGTGTGGGTTTAAATGTGAACTTTAAAATATAATTATATCCAATATAAGAATATTGTGTCAAAAATGGTAATTGTTATTATTCTTTGTGTTGCTTTGTTTAAGAATTAAACGTGGATAAGCTTTTGTTCAAGCCACAATTTTTCCAGTGTGACAAACTTCTGGCCAGTTTCTCTCAACAGATGTTTTCCCCCTCTACACTCAAATGAAAATGACCAAATTTACATGAACTGTCAATGAGAACATTGCAGAAACCCTACTTTTCATTATCTCTAGGTGATCTTAGCCATAATTTTTAGACTAATGAGGTTATTCAACATGTTATATCAATTGTATTACGTATTATTGATGTAGAGTCATAATCAATGAGACTATTCACACTGAACATGTAATTTTCCCACAGAGTCAGCTTGTTTCTGGTAGCAGTGCTTTCCCCCAAATTTTACACTGATTACAGTGAAGATACATCCTTCAGCCATTAGCCAACATCAGTTTAATTATCTTTGGGGAGTAAGTACATTCAGTCTAGATCACGAGAATGACATTTAACCCAATGTATGTATCCAGTTTCATGTGTATTTTACAAAACATTTAGAATTTCTGAAAAGCGGTATTAGTTTGTATTGCTGACAGTCGTCATATGGGTCAGTATGCGTATTGTAAAGAGTTTCTGTTTGAAGTAAACCATGTAGGCTACTAATAACATCCTTCATGAGAAAAATATGATTATGTGGTTTTCAAGTGAATGTAAGCCTAACAGCTTTATTCAAACCTTTACAGTGCCCTCAACAGTAAACCCCTGCTTTTTACAGGCAAATGACACAGTCTGCTGAAAAGCATTCCTAATAGGCATGGCTATGCAAATGGTTCCCAGAAAATAACCAGCCATAGCATATCTTGTTCATTTGCTTATTTATTTGGAGGGCAAAATTTCATGGAAAAAATAATGCATAGTGCCGGTATTATCCCTGTTCAGCCAAAACAAAAACAGCTTAACTCAGGCACAATTTAGACTGTGACTGAGCTTCTTTTAAGCTGACTACCACCGACTTCTGTTCATCCTGATTGAGAACGCAGTCTTTTTGTTGTCCTTTTTTCTGAGCAGTGCTGAATGTTTGTTAGGGTACAAATTTTGCACTCCACATGTCTGTAGGTTTATATCTCTGGTGAAGCACTTCTGTGTTTTTTCCATTGACCTTAATTGTGGCTCGAATGTAAAATGTAAACACTCAGTGAAAGGGCCTCTTCTTTTGAGACAGCTTGGCTTTGTCAAATCTGCGCCACACACCCTGCACAGTTCCATGGCGAAGCGCAGGCTTTCATTTACTGGTCAAAGGTATTTTCTTTGGCATGAGTTTACTTTTAATTATCCATCACAAACAAGCTCCCTTCCCCCAGTGTCATGTGACACAAGCATACCTGCAGTTAGCCATGACTGATTGTCATACTTAACGATGACCTCACCTCCGATTGGCTTGTTCCCGTCTACCCTCCGATTGGCCGATCATGTGACCCACGCATACCTGCAGTTAGCCATGACTGTCATATGTAACAATGGTCACCTTCGATTGGCTTGTTCCCGTCTCCCCTCCGATTGGCCGGTCATGTGACCCGCGCATACCCGCGGTTAGCCATGACTGATTGTCATGCGTAACGATGGTCACCTTCGATTGGCTTGTTCTTGTCTCTCCCCTCTCCGATTGGTCGCACAGCAGAAGGGCGGTGCTGGTGATGCAGAACGACCTGGGCTATGGCCAGCGGCGGGCCTACACCGACGAGGACGAGGCCTGGAGGTCCTTCCTGGAGAACCCCCTGACGGCCGCCACCAAGGCCATGATGAGCGTCAACGGGGACGACGACAGCGCCGCCGCCCTCAGCCTGCTCTACGACTACTACAAGGTACCGGCGCCCCAGGGACGGGTTTCAGAGAGGGGTCCTTGTGCTCCCACCTGATTGGTTGAGTAAGGATGAGGTCAGCATTGTCAACAAGGCATTGATGGTGCGTTTGTGTGCTCGTCGGTAGGTTCCGCGGGAAAAGAGGCCACCTATGACCAAAAATGATTCTCTGGGCGGTGATGCCACTGCAAACAAACGGTAACGCCCCTTTCTGATGTCGCAGCAGATGATAGGACATTCCCTTCTTCTGTGTGGATAAAATGTGTGTAATATTAAGCATTAAAATCAACCTACAGAAAGATAACTGAAAGCAAATATACTTTAACTGTTTTTAGAGTATCTAAAATTGATATTTGAATTATATAATCTATGATTAGGACATATGTCCTGCTGTCATTTCATTGTACATTTGTTTTGTAAAGGAGATTTAATTTTAAGTATATGAATCAACTTGAGTAAAAACCAACTTTCAGAGATGATGTAAAATATATATTTCTGCCATCTGTTTCATATGAAACCAGGAAAAGTAAAGTGACCTTTCTCTATGTGTATATGTTTGTGTGTGTTTGCGTGTGTATATAGGAACCACATGGTTCCATTTCAGGAGGTCGCCATGGCGATGACAGACAGCAGGCTGCAGGTCCTCAGGACCGTCCCCTTCAGCATGGTCGTCCCCGGAGACCAGCAGTGCCGGGACAAGCGGGACCCGTTCCCGCTGCCGGACACCACCGTCACCGTCTCCGTCGCCGCCGCCGCCGCCACCACGCCCGCCTACCCGACCAAGACGGAGGCGGCCCCGCACGGCTTCCCCGGGGCCCACTGCTCCCGGGCCGACGTCCACGGCCTGTCCGTCGACGGGCAGCTCAAGCACAGGCACTTCAGCCCCGGCGCGCAGTCCCACGCCCCGGACTCCACCTTCCCCGAGCCCTTCAAAGACGGCTCCCAGGAGGTGAAGCACTGCACCTCCGCACAGCGATTATCTCACCCCAGGCCTGACAGCCAGAGGACCCACAATGGCAGCTAGTATATTATTATGCCATTGTACACTGAATACAATGAAGCACTGTACTGCTTTCTGTAGGCGAGATTACTTAACAAAAACCAATACGTGAGCTTTGTCTGTGTAAGGGTGGGGTGGGACCTGGGAAGGCGCTTTGTCCTCTAGGAGTACAGTAATGCTCCCTGAGTGTACGGTCTTGCTCTCTCAGAGTACGGTCTTTCTCCCTGAGTGTACGGTCTTGCATACTGGAGATAGGGTCTTGTGCTGTAAGAGCATGGTATTACCCTCTAAGTGTACCGTCTTGTCCTCACCTTTTGTAAAGATGCACCTCTTGCTTTCATTTGTTTCGCAGGTGCTCCCTTTCCCAGGTGATCTCCAGTTACACGTGGGATCTGCCGTCAGTGCAAATGGCAACTCGCCGTTCCACGCGGTCTCATGGTAATGACAGCCTGCCAGTAGGCCCCCTCAAAACAGTCCAATGGTTTTTACGGTCAGCCCGCTGGCCACCTAAGCCAAATTTCACTCAGTCTGTTCATATCACTGTTGCCGTCTTGTCTTTTTTTTTTGGGCTCTGAAACCCTACACATTCAGGGTGTTTCACCTCAGAAGGAGCAGGACCTTTTCGCATTAAGTCTGTGTTCTAACTGATATGTTGACATGAATGTACTTTTAACTCCAGTTTGAGTTGAATCCCAAAATTTCTCCCAGCTTGCAACATCTCAATGAATGTAGCAGGATTGTCTCAAAAAAAATGTGAAACGTCTTTCTGTTGTCGTCAGTCATAATTTTGAATACACGCTGGAGGCTCTCAAGTCACTGCGGCATAAGTCTGCGGGGGACCCACTGACATACCTCAATAAGGGCCAGTTCTACCCCATCAATCTCAAGGAACTCAGCAATGGAAAAACTCTCCCCAACTCCATAAGCAAGGCACGGGTAAGGAGCAGGACCTTCTCTCTGTAATACCAGTGGATATGAATGTACTGTATATGGAGGATTGGCTCTTTTTAAAACTGCACAAATTCCTGTTAAAAATGTAGTTCCGTTTTTAAAAAAAGATATCTGTGCTGAGTTTAGTGGGTTAAACTTCATAATTTTCAGGTTTGTTGTGCTTCTCTACTTGCATTGGTTAATGGTGACCATCAGCACTTATGTGAGGCTTTATCTAGAGTTTGGCTGTTGAACTCACAGCATGTCTGTTAGAGTGTGTGGATGTGGTTAAGACTCTAGTGTTGAGTCATGAGGAAACTGTCTCTGTTTCACAGTTATTTTTCAGGGTTCTAGTGGGAAACCTCTTTGTTCATGGTTATGTTTTAAAGTCTGGTGATGGGAACGCTTAACCCTATGTGCAGTTATTTTTATAATGGCAAAGCTGTTCCTTGTTGGTGGTTGTGTTTCTGAGTGGGGTGATGAAAGACTGACCCTAGTTTGTGGTTGTGTTTCAAAGCGTGGTGATAGAAAGGCTGACCCTAGTTTGTGGTTGTGTTTTAGAGTGTGGTGATGAAAGGCTGACTGTAGTTCATGATTGTGTTTCAGAGTGTGGTGATGAAAGGCTGACTGTAGTTCATGGTTGTGTTTTAGAGTGTAGTGATGAAAGGCTGACTGTAGTTCATGGTTGTGTTTTAGAGTGTGGTGATGAAAGGCTGACTGTAGTTCATGGTTGTGTTTTAGAATGTGGTGATGAAAGGCTGACTGTAGTTCATGGTTGTGTTTCAGAGTGTGGTGATGAAAGGCTGACTGTAGTTCATGGTTGTGTTTTAGAGTGTAGTGATGAAAGGCTGACTGTAGTTCATGGTTGTGTTTTAGAGTGTGGTGATGAAAGGCTAACTGTAGTTCATGGTTGTTTTGCAGAGCGTGGTGATGCTGGTGTTTGGTGAGGAGAAGAGCAGAGACGAGCAGCTCAAACACTGGAAGTACTGGCATTCCAGGCAGCACACGGCCAAGCAGCGCTGTATCGACATCGGTGAGCATGAACACCCACCGCACACACACATACACTCACCCACCACACACACACACAGACACACCCACCACACACATGCACACACGCACACACACCACACACGGACACACACTCACACACCCACCCACCACACACGCACACAGACACACCCACCACACACACGCACACACACACACACACACACACACAGACACACACACACATGCACACACACAGACACACACACCCACCACACACACGCACACACACACACACCCACCCACCACACACGCGCACACACACACCTACCACACACACGCACACACACCCACCACACACTCACACACACACACACATGCACACACACACAGACACACATACACACGCACGCACAAGCACACAGACACAGACACATACACACACGTACGCACACACAAGCACACACACACAGACACACACACACACACACACGCATGCACACGTGCACATAGACACTCGCATACACACATACATACACAAACAGTGTGCACTCACTCTCACATGCATATATGCAAACATACAGTGTTCATGCCCACTCATCAACACACACATAGAAACACAGTGTCCATGTACACTCGCGCAAGCACACGCACATTCACAGTACATAACTGAACTAGGTCTGATGAAATCACACACACTGCTTCTTACTGCTAGCCGCCACCTACTCAGTCATCCCTCTGGAGAGACAGGAACAGCCCAGGCTGTAATGTGTGTCTCTTTCACAGCTGACTACAAAGGTAGCTTTGACACCATCACCAACATGGAGGAGATCGCCTACAACGCAATATCCTTCACTTGGGACACCAACGAGGAGCCGCGGGTAAGAGGAACCTGTGTGATCTTTCACAGGCCGGACTGCACTAGTGGGACTGATGCAGAGTCTCATTCTAACTGTGGCTCTGGTGGTGGATATAATACTTGTATTCCTGCAAGAGTCATATGGGGGTATATTCTTGATATTCCATCAAGTGATAGTGAGTCCCGAGATCCAGGTGTAGTTTACTAGGTTGAGTTTTGTCTCTGTGTTTGCTGTGATGTGGTGATGTATACAAACAAGCTTTTCCACCCCATGATTGGTTTCTGGATCCTGTTTTCGGATTCACCAGCTTGGCGTGGTTGTGATTGTCTTCGCTGAATGGCGCGTCTGTATTTGGCATTCCCACTTCCTTCACAAAAGCAAAAAAGCAATGAAAAAAGAGGAAGAAAACAGATGTTGCTGTGTTTACAGTAATTGTCTTTAGTATGGCTGAGCATCCAGTTTATCCAGATGAAGGTGGATGCGGATTATCAGCAAACAGGGGTAGTTACATAGAAGTGCCAAAAGAGGGCGACGTGCGCACAAAAAACAAGTTGGAAGAACGTCATCTCCTTCAGCACTATAAATCCTCTCACCCAGGCCCAATTTAACCCCCACACATGCACACACACATACACACACACACTTACACTAAAGTATTGCCGACCGCATATTTGTCCTTCCCCTCCAAAGCACAGCAAGACCCTGAAATGCAGGGTGTGTAAGGACATGATTCAGCCCTGTTTTCAAAGTGCCATACTGCACTACTCACAAATGATTTAACAGTAAACTTGACACACACGCCCTCTGGATAAACATAATTTGGACAAAATAACAGAATAGGAAGAATAAATCATATAGTCGTAAAGGATTTAGACTATAGCAGGGACATACTGGGCTAGAATAAGCCACTTCACCAAAAGCATTCTCTCTCTTTCTCTCTCTCTTTCTCTCTCTCTGTCTCTCTTTCGATCTCTCTCTCTCCCTCTCTCTCTCTCTGTCTCTCTTTCGATCTCTCTCTCTCTCTCCTCTGTCTCTCTCTCTCTCCCTCTCTCTCTCTCTCTCTCTCTCTCTCTCTCTCTCTCTCTCTCTCTCTCTCAGATCTACGTCTCGGTGAACTGCCTGAGCACGGACTTCTCCTCTCAGAAGGGTGTGAAGGGGCTGCCCCTGAGCCTGCAGATTGACACGTACAGCTACAGCAGCGGCAGCAGCCAGCCCGTCCATCGCGCCTGCTGCCAGATCAAGGTCTTCTGTGACAAGGGCGCCGAGCGCAAGGTCCGCGACGAGGAGAGGAAGCAGACCCGCAGGAAGGGGAAGTGCGTGGGCACGTCCATCAACCTGGGGACCTGTGAGTACAACTGACGCACTGAGCAACATCTACGCCGCGTACACCTGTACCAAACGCCACACACACCAGCGCTGCATACACCCACACCAGCGCACTAAATAACACCTACACTAACACTGTGTTCACCTGTACCAAATAACACCCACACCAGCGCTGCACACACCTACACCTATACCATATAACACCCAAACCACCACTACATACACCTACACTAACACACCGCATGCGCCTATGCTAACATATCAGACACACCTGCACCTACACCACAGACCTGAAATAACACATCTCAGAGTGCTGCTCCAACTCACTGAATCATATCCCTGCACATAGTACTCTCTAGCTTTGCTACTGAGTTATTACACGCGGCAACACAGAGAGTCTCTGTTTTTCTGCCTGTAGTTCCAGATGGGAGGGGGCAGATGCTGCACAAGACCGTTGATGTCACGACCTTCAAAGAAATGAGCGACTTTGACTCTCAGCCTGTCCTTTTTGTTCCGGACTACATCTCTGGCATCCACCATCATGTGAGCGTTTCCCATGATAATCTAAACATTTAAGGATGAGATAGTGGTTCTTTTTGTCATCATAGGGGAAGGGGTACAGACCCAGCATCCCATAACGCAATGCTAATCTGCCTGATTTCAATGGTAATACATTGACACTTGGCATCATGGGATTGTTGGCAGCGAGCTTGCTCCCTGTCCACATACTCACCATAATCCATAATCAGCACTGGCAGAATAGCATTAATCTTCATCTTGCTGTTAAACAGTGTGAGCAGTTTGTTGAAGCATTTCTTAAACGCAAGTGTCTTTCAAAGTACAAACAAGTCACACACACACACTGGACTTCAGCATAATCAGCTATTGAATGATTAATAGTCTGTATTACATGTATGTGTCTCTCAGGGTAACTGCATGAGCACTGTAGTGCGTTCACATGCGATCAGGTATTACCATTTTGAATACCCACCAACAAAACAAAACTCTTTCAGAACACAGAAAATAGGGAGTGCCGCGCGTTAGCGTTATTGCTCAATACCACCGCTGTGCACCGCTTCGCAGACGCTGCCTCGGCCAGTGTATATTACACCGGAGTCAAGTAAGGAGAGAGCGCCATATGTTCGTGGAAACACCGGGTTCAGTGCATAAGAATTGCATTACCGGCGCGCGTTCAGTGTCCTCGCGTCAACTCACGCGCTGGCAACGTAATGGCTGCCGCTGCTGTGGCTGCTGCTGCTTATGCGGAGTGGAACCTTAACCCCGTGTAGGTCTGCTCAGCCCAGCGATGGCCCTTTCCTGTGGGTGTTCAGCCAAAGGGATAAAAGACCATCTGATATTTTGACAATGCTGCATTGCTGCGTGCCCCAGAGCCCAAATAAAAGAAGAACATCTACATTGTCTGGAAGCCCAAAGACAGAGAAAAGAAAAAATTCAAAAAGAAACCATTTACCCTTTGTTAATGGTGCATCTGTGTGAGGTCACATACAGGGGAAAATTGGAATTATTGTAGTATCGCTGAATGTACAACCCTGATAGAGAAATAATAAGATAATCCATGTTTTATATCACCATTTAAATTTATATCACAAGAAGCTCCATAGAATATATATCTGGCGAGCAGTTTTGAGTTACAGGTACAAATAAGCATTCAGAGAACACTAAAGTAACAAAACGTTTATGACCACCCAAAATAGAAGTAAAATAAAAGGGGGAGTTCACTGTTCGGACAGTGAGTATGACGCTACTGTATAGTATAACAGAGTCAGCTTAACACAATAGAGTCGACATAATACACTAAACAGACCAATAAACTGGTATGTGTTTATTCATTCCTTGTTGTACTCTTGTTTATTATTTTGGATAAAATGTGTTTTCCTGTTATACAATAAGCATGTCAATTGTTAACCCTCAATCAGATATCTTGCATGGAGGGAGGGGTGTAATTGTTTTGATAGCCTTTCATCTTGCTGTTAATTTTGGCTGCGCGGTTTATAAGAGCTCCTTTTACATATGATAAACGTTGTAAAGTTCTTATTGTCTTTTATGCTTTCTTCCCTACTGCAGCCATACTTGGCACAGGACGGCGATGATGGGTGAGAATAACTTCCTTGTTATTTTTAAATATCTTACCTAGGGGCTGCTGGGTGGCTCATTCGGTTAAAGCGCCACCCTGTGGTGCTGGTCCGTGGTTTTGGACCGAATCCAGTGGCAACTGTGGCTGGTAGCTCCGTAGGGAAACGCACAATTGGGAGGGTTCAGTCAGTTAGGGTCATTTCGTAGCCACTTGTCAGTCAATACCTGTGGACTGCGCGGTTAAAGCCACGTATGAAAGCTCTTCTTCCAGCACCGCTCTATGCGAGCTTAGCCGTAGTCCCTGGTGTAAAAAGAAGCGGACTGGTGACACCACGTGTTTCAGAGGAGAACCACGGTCGTATACGCTCAGGAGTGGGGTTCGCCAATGCGGTCGCAGACAGTTGGGCATTCCAGATTAGCGTGCAAATTGGATATATTCAGCCCCACGTTTGGTGCCAATTCTTTTTTTAATCTTACCTAAATGAAATGTGACACGTCAGGTCAAAATATTGTTAGTCTGATAGTCCACTACCATGGGAGATGTGTTAGTCTATGATGAATAGAACAGATGTTTCTAAAAAGATCGTATTGCAAGCTTGTAAATGGTTACAGTTTTGGTGGCAGGATGTTTAGTAGATTAATCCGATGACACAAGAAACACTGAAATCATGCGGTGTGGAGAGTTTTTTCATGGTTTCCTTTAGTATTAATGCCTCCACTTTCATTAAGTTAGTAGAGCAAATATAATGGCTTCTTACTTGACTTGACATGTACAACATATTGTACATATGTACAACATATATGTTCAGCATATCCTGTGATGTTCAGTTATGTTAAGTCCCAGCTGAGATTCGAGCAAACAGCCTTTATCTTTCGATTGCATTGCCCAAACCACTGCACCAGCCTTGGTATTACCCTGCTTTCAGTTTCAATGAGGCTTCAGATAGAAGAGTACGATGTCATCGTGTTTGGGAATATTCCTGTATTTGCATTTGAAGCAGTTTGGCCTTTCTTCCTCTGTGACTTTATGAAATGACGTGAACGTACCCCAATCTTCTGCCGCAGCTCGGACATGAAGAGACTGCTCTTCGCTGCTGAAGACGAGTTTGGCTCCCCTCCTAGCAAAGTGCCCCGGGCAGACAAGCCCAGGAAAGGTACATTTCCAGACCCGTGATGTCATATTACTCAGAGAAACTTCCGCTGAATGTTATAGTCTGCATATTATTTTATTCACCTTCATTTTGTTTTTCTCTAAGATTTTGTTTGATTTCATGAATTCATTTGGTTTGGTAAATTGTGAGCTACAGTTTTTTTTTCTTTCGTGTGAAATATTCCTCTATTGTGTAGTATCATTTAGTGAATTTCTGTTTTATGTACATGCTTTGGCAATACAAATGTATGGTCCAGCCGATAAAACAGATTGAAACTGAGAATTGAAATTAAAGGAGAAAGAGAGAAAGGGCAGAAAAAGAGAGAAAGATAATTCCATAAGAATTCATTTGAAATGAATGCAGTTAAGACAGATGGAGAGACAGACTGATTGAGGTGCTCTGCTGAGATTGACTGAGGTTGTTGTTGTCCTGGCACATGTAAATACATCCACGTGCTTCCTGGTATTCCAGCCTTGCCCCCTCTGCAGGCTGACACGCGCACACACACACACACACATACACACACTGCATGCAGCTGCACTGCCTCATTAAGTCCATCCACCACCCCAGCCGTATCTTATATCGAATGGCAGCTGTTCAGAATATTTCTCTCTGTACTGCTCACTTCTCTGAATAAGAATTCAGTCTGATTTAAGTTAAGCCACTGTTATCAGTCCTGAATGGGATCAGGATCAGGCAATGGCTGAGAGCATTTCTCTGTAGGAACATGGCCATTTCCCAGCATGCACTCTGGGAATTTTTCTCACTGTCACATGCAAGGGTTGTGGACACGCTTGTTGTTTTGAGATATTTGTGGTTTTGGGCAACTTCACAGACTGCTCTGTATTTGATTAGGCTCGTAGCCAAGGACCCGGATGAAAGTTTGAAACAGAGGGAAGCTCGTAAAATGAGTCCACACACAGGCCGATTTTTGAAACCAGGGTTCACTGACACATTCCGCGTGAGTGCACGTGCTACAGATCTGCAGTGCAGGGTACATTTAGGTTATAGATCGGTGCCATAGATCATCATTTAATTTCATCTGGCCTGACTGATTGTGAGAGATGCTGTCTGGTCTCATCAGTTCATCATTATTAGCAGAGCGAGATGTGTTCCTTATGTGTTTCTGGGGACACGTGATTTAGTACCACTGCTGTTGTCAGCAATTCACAAGCTGGCACAGAACTCATGTCCTCATGGCGTCACATGCCTATACTCCCATAAAGATAATCGCTGGGGAGAAAGAGATTTAATGTAGTGATTAAGAAGATGAACGTGTGCCTTTTTTCAAGAGCCATTATGTAGTAAAACAGGAGTAAATGTTATTGCCAGTGAAGCTTTGTGTGAAAGATGACGGAAAGATGAAATCTCTCCCTACATTAAATCACTACGGCATCCTGTGCACTCACCAGGAACTCTGGTCCCTGGTTTGCTGTAAAACACCTCTGACTGCTGGTCCAGAAGACACATTTTTCATGAAAAAGTATAGTTTTACATATAGTACAACAGATGGGAGAGGTGGTTCTCTCTCAGGAAAGATGCCTAGCGTGTGTTTGTGTGTGTGTATGTATGTGTGTGTGGGTGAGTGTGTGTGTGTGTGTGCATGTGTGTGCATGTGAGTGATGTGTGTCTGTGTGTGTTTGTGGTGTGTGTGTGCACGGGCGCATGTGAGTGATGTGTGTCTGTGTGTGTTTGTGGTGTGTGTGTGCACGTGTGAGTGGTATGTGTGAGTGTGTGTGTGCACGTCTGTCTGTCTGTTTGCGCATGTGCCTGTGAGAGTTTCACGGTCTTTCACTCCCCGCAGTTCTGCTGTACGTGCGGAAGGAGACGGATGAAGTGTTTGATGCGCTGATGTTGAACACCCCCACACTGGCTGGCCTGATTGAGGCGGTGAGCATCCACTGACCCTCCAATCTTTCACCTCCGATCCAAATACCAGTACCTGCCTGCCCCACATGTCTCTGACCCAAACACAAATGGCATACCATCTACATATAGGCATTTAGCTCTTAACCATAGTTACTTATATAATGTCTTTTGTGAGTAACTATGGATAACCCCGATACCTCTGACCCAAACACGAATATCAATCTGTCTCCAAATATTTCTGCCCTAACATCAGTATCCTGGGTTACTGAAAGACAGACATTTGACAGAATAAGAAAAAATGATGGAGTGGGGGTGGTGCCCCAAATTAAGAAGAAAAAAGAACAATAACATTAGATGTGTTGTGTCCATGATAGTTTGTGGTGCCCCCCTCGGTCCGCATGACACCCCCCCCCCCCCAAGCCGCCCTGTGATGGCAGCCAGGGTAAAGACGTGCCTGGGTTGGTGCAATGCCCAGGCACCTCTGTTTAGAATCATTGCGTTCTGTCGCAGGAACCGTTGCATTTTAACAGGCAGCCAGGTTGCTGCATAGTAGAGTCAGCAAAGTAAAGGGCACTGCAGCCCTAGTGTTAGCCCAAGCTGAGCCAGCTGGACGAAAATTTAAGCTTCGCACTGAGAAATAATATTATCACAATAATTAATGGCTGTGCCAGTGCCTGAAAACAAGCTGTACATTATCTTCAAAAAAATGTCCCAGGAGCACCACACATTTGATGATAGATGTTTCAGAAACAAGGGTCGATTATATTTTAAAAGAATCCGTCCATATTTCTAAAGTAAGACAAGAGCCTGGAGTCTGTGTTGTTATCGTTAAGGAGCCAACGGCAACTCACATGATACACATTTTGCCCAGCAGCATCAAAACTCATTAGACATTCCATTCCTGAGGATTACATTAGTGTACTATAACTTGCATACTTTCACCCTGGACTATGTGGAAAAATAGTATAACTTCTGTTTTATATGTTGTCATTTTTTTCCCTAGGTATCTGACAAATACAAGGTGCCACCTGAGAAATTTGGGAAAGTCTACAAGAGGTCCAAAAAAGGGTATGTTTGCCTTCGTCTGTCAGTGGTTCAGTGAAACAGATGTTGTCTGTATCTCTGTGTAAGTGGTCATACATGAAAGGTGTTAATCAGCAACCACTATTTCCTTGGGACCATAACGTTTTTTTTTTTTTTTTGTTTTGTTTGTTTTTGGGGTTGTCTTGGCTGTTTCGGTGGTGGTGGAGAGGGAGTGTGTAGCAGCGGTCTTATACCACGCTTGTCAGTGCACAAGTCTTGTTGTGGCATCAATGTGGTGTAGTCTCCCAAAACTTATACACCACAAAAAAGAGTGAAGGCAGTTGAATGCCTCTTGAACTCAATGAAAATGATGCTTATTATCACGACCAGCAGTTGTCTGCAGAGTTAATATGAATCTCGTTATCAGAATTGAATGACTTTAAATACCCTTTCCTAGGCATTTCCTGAGGCAGGAAACATAAATGTACAGTATATCCAAAATTATGTACCCAGTGTCTGGCCTCCCTATATAAATCAGTCTACCAATCAGTAGGGGGTCTGATGTTAGAGGCCAAGCCAGGAAACAGTCTATTGTAGCGTTAATCAAGTCTCCTTGTTTGGAATAGATAGATCATCCACTCCTAGTTGCTGTTCTACAATTGTGTACCATGGCAATCAGTGGCAATGGGTCATCGTTATAACCTCCATTGTTCTTATTAAATTAAAAGTTTAAACTATCTGGGTGGCAGGTATAGTTGATTTTCCAATGTTCGTAGGGTGGAGAAGCTTTGTGGTTGGGACAAGTGAGAACCATTCACCCGGATGGCAGGGAGTGCAAGAGCAGAGTGATCGAGTTGGCGTGTTGGGTTGAGTCATGTCCTGTAGGTAGGCGGGGTCTGTCCTGTTGGCTGCAGAGTAGGCTGGGCGGAGTACGTGATCAGGTATGATCGAATCCTCCTGAGGTTGTACAGGAGGAATCTGCGTGACTGTGATGTTGCCGTGATGTGCTCCTTGAGGTCCAGCTGTTCATCCAGGACCACTCCCAGGCTATTTGCAGAGTGGGAGGCAGTCACTGTGGTGGCATCGACAGTGATGGAGAGCCCCTGTAGTAGGGAGGTTTTGTGAGGGATGAACAGCAGCTTGGTCTTGTTGAGGTTGAGCTTTAGGTGATACCTGGTCTTCCATGTTGAGATATCAGGCAGGCAGGACAAAGCTCACCTCATTCTGCATCTAGAGATCTCATTGAGCTGCTAATTAGAAGAATCGGATATGTCCATTAGGGTTGAAATGAAAACCTACAGGACGGTAGATCTCCAGGAAACAGAGTTGGTTACCACAGCCGTAGTGTATTTTTGTATTATGTACTGTCCTGACGTATGTATTGTTGTTTATGTCTTCAACATAAGTCCTCAAATTTTCACAGAAGTAGTCAATGAAGTCTATTCTTGTATGGTGAAAGGAAACTTTCTAAACTTTCTCGTCCTCTGTCAGGATTCTCGTTAACATGGATGACAACATCATACAGCACTACTCGAATGAGGACACCTTCCAGATACACATGGAAGAGCAGGACGGAGTTTACAAGCTGACCCTCACAGAGATCTGAACGGAGTCCCGCGGGGGGGCGGCCTGGGGACAGTAGATGCACGTTGGACGAATGGCGGGGAGGAGCTGTCCGATGTGCGTCTCTGGCTTTTTCTGGTGCGCAGTGACGCCACCTACAAGATGGGAGCTAGGCATTCTATGAACTCATTTTTTTTTGTATGTACGCGTGTGCATGTCCTTGTGCGTGAAAGGCCTGTTCCTGCGATATGAAAGCATTATATCTGCAGGTTACTACTGTATGTCTCATGGTGCATATGCTGCAGTTAAGTACACTCAGGTTGATTTTACTTCAAATGTAGCATACTAAATGTACCAACCTATGAACTGTGAGGGAGAAGTTCATTATAACTGTGGATTAGAAGCTTAATGCTTTAGGGTTTGAGCAATGTTTCTGTCAGATTTCTGTCCCTCTCCTCATGTTTCCCCAAACATAGAGGTCCCTAGCACTGAATTCAATGGCCAAAAGTGTAAGTACATTATATTGTTATTTGTGATATAACTAGGAGCACCAGTTTATCTAGAGCATGTGCTCCAAAATGCTTTCATTCATTTCACCTGCATTACCATCTAAATCCCCTTGGGGTCACTGTAGTCCTTGGATTGTACCAGTCACCTGGCTAATTATGCAATTAGAGATCAATTGTGACCCTTTGAATTTGACGGTTGATGTGACAGGAAGGAATATGACACGAATAGAATGTCCATAGAAATATTCTTTGAGTGACTGGATAAAACCGATTGCTGAGGAGGGGCCATTTGATAATTGACTGTTAAGAAAGCTCTGTCGGCCTCTAGGTGAGGGATGACTGAATTACAAGTGAGAAACCTGCCGTAGATAAACTGGTGTAAGGAATGACACGAATGTCCCTGAAATGCTGTTTTGAAATTCACTACCCTGAAGTATTTAGTATGTAGATACCTGCCCTTTGGTTGGCTTATGTTTTTTCTTTGTATTGTCTTTTCATGTACAAGAGAGTGAGTGACAGTAGGCATTAGTGCCTATTTTTTTTAAATAAAGGGATAATTTATGTGATAACTGTGAAACCTGCCTGAGGATGCTCAGATAACAGGTGTTAGAATAGATCAGTGCTTGGCCATTTACAGGGTAAAATGCTATTTGTTCTTTACCTTTATAGCTGTATGTAAATATATGGAAAGATTTTTCATTGTTTAAACACAAGTTAATTTGCAATACTTTCATGATTTCTTATTTTCATTCAGGCTAAGAACATCTAATACTCATACCAAGCCCAGAATCCATTTCTCAGCCTCTCCTTCTGTCTTCAAATGAGATTGCTACTCATTTATCACAAAAGCTTTATGGACCATGTATAGACACACACGTTTGGCTAAATTATGGGCCTAATCATCTATTTGTCTAACTGGATAAAGTTTGAATGCATGCTACAGCACACTGTATACATTATAGCCACACTGTCAGATAATTTAAGTAAGAAGGACTGCACTCAGTCACTACTAATATTTTAATAAATATCAATGTTGTAATAAAAGAGATTGCTTAAATGATCCAGGAATGCCACGTGTATCATACTTCCTTTGAAGGCTCATACTCCGAACAAAAAAAAAAGCTTTTTTGCAGGGAGCAGAAATTTCCACGGGCAAAGAATGTCACATGCTGTCATTAGAGCATGATATAAGGAAAGAAGCTGAGGCTTCTCCGCTGTGAAACTAGTGCCTTACTTTCCAATGTATACCTATCAAGCTCTAAGGTAACTAGCTTACTGTACTGCATAGCAACTAAACTGTATGCTATCATACTGTGCTGTTAGGTATAAGCATATTCACTTTTAGATTATCAGGAAAATTACCTACCCTTCAATATTTATAAGAAGTGGATCATGCACATATTTATAGTATATTAATGAATATAGATATATTAATAGTTTACTCAAAGTTTTGTAAGGATCAGAGGGAAACGAGTTATATTTAAAAATAGAGTCATATATTTACAATTGTGTTAAACATGTTGTTTTTAATGTTTGACCTGTACATGAAAAAGCTGGTGACTGGTTACAAAGATATTTGTGTCAAAGTATTAAATTCCATATTAAAATCAAAATCTTAATTTAACTGGTCAGGGTATGGGATTTCTAACGATATAAATGTTATTAACAAACATGCTTATTGTTATGCTTTCAAAATGTATCTGAAATTGTATGGATTTTCTTAATGAGGGACTTTTTCAAGACCAGGTTTGAGTGCTTTTTTTGTCAAATTTTATACATTTAACAAGTGCCATATGCAAAAGAGAATTGTATCAAATAAAACCTAGATTTGGAATTTGCACCATCTTCTCTTGTGATTATGTACAGACAACAACATGAAATGGCGGCGGGGTATTCACACAGAACGTGTGTCAAACAGCAGGTGGATATCATGACTCCAAACACCCATCAGTCTGGGCATGAATTCTAATCATGCTACCAGGAACCGGCCGTACACTATAAGACACTGCTACACCCTCCCATGGAAACCTGCTGGGGTTGCGTAAGCTCACAGCATACAAGTTTATGCAGTGAACACAATACAATATTCCTAAGAAGTAGATTTCCAAGTAAGTGAATGAACAGGGAGAATTAATCACCAATCTGCTGTACTGATGGGAGATGGGGTAATGTTCCATTTAGGATATATAAATGAATGTGTGCTGCATGTACAATTGAGAGTCAAAACAGGAAGTTTATCTCACCCACCACTAATGTTCACAATGCAACTCTGTGGCTCTTCAGCACAGAATTTAAAGCAGCGAAAGAATGGTGTGTGCTGAAAATGAAGTGACGCCTTTTAAAAGTGACGTTATTTGCTTCTGGGTAGCTCACTCGGTAAAAGCACAGCTTGTGCCGCCTGAGTGAGCACTATGGCCTCGGATCGTATCCGGCCCGTGCCAGTGTCAACTGTGGCTGGCAGCCTTGCAGAGACGGCGCACAATTGGCTTCACGTCACCAAAGGGATATACTGTATGGTAGGGATTTAATTGGTGGGGATAGTAGTGTTTATTGCTCGAGCGCCCCCTGTTGGCTGACCGGGTGCCCGTGGCTTGTTCTCTGCACATATGTATGATTGGGTCTCCTCCGCCCCTGTGCGCAGCTTGTGGCTGCGGTGTGAAAAGAAGCAGTTGGCTGGCACCACATGTTTTGGAGGAGAACCACAAGTCATCTTCACTCTCCTAAGTCGGCAGCAGGGGGCATATATGAGGATGCTTGTACGCAGTTTGCAAGTTGGACACTTGAAATTCAGGTGGGATTGAAGATGTCAAATTTTCAAGGAGAAAACAAAACAGAAACTATCTTGTTTCCTGTATAGCCCTTGTAAATTGCCAGTCCTGCACCTGGATATTTTAGCAGTTTGCCTACGTGCTATCTATCACATGTGTATTATCAGTGATTTAAAAGAAAGTTAGCTGCTTACCACAGAGCGTGTCAAGGACAGATATATGATGAGATGGGGCGCTGCAATGCTGATATGACTGGGCGGAGAACACCCCTAAAGCGGTGAGTGTTCTGTATATACAGCTGAGTCCGGAGAAACAAGAGGGCTGTGTGGCCCAGCAGTGTAGCCAGAAACATTCATATAGTCGGGCCTGCACAGAACTAGGTGGGCCAGAACTACATAGGTGGGCATTTACATCAGGGTGTGTTGGTTCAGCCAAGATAAATGGGTGGGCCAGGATATTATTTAGGTGGCCATGGACCACCCTGGCCCACCCATGCCCATGCCAGTGGTGTGGCCTTGGCTGCTTCGGTTCATGGGGCTGGTGGAGCTGAGGAGAGCGGGGCTGCATTATAACAGGGCCGCTCAGGCCTGGAGCGCTGAGCCACCTGGTCTTGCCTCGCCTCGCCTGCTCAAGCCCTGGAGAGCGCTGGTGCAACGTGGCCCCGTTTGACTCTCCCGATATGTACTTGGCTGCGGTCCCAAAATCTACTCTCAGGGAATGGCACGTAGGCCATTCACATATAGGCAGGGCTCTGACGACAGTGGGCTTATTGCAATGGGGAATGCTTAAAGCGCGGGATTGCAGGCGGGTGTAAAGTTCGGGAGCGCACCCTATCGTACGGTCAGGCGTGACACTTTACCTTGCTGTCTCAGTTCAGCCATGCACATGGGTTATGTAATGCTGAAAATGCAGCACTGGTGAGTGTCACCAGAATTTGCTAAGGTAAAAACAGAAGAAGTAAGCCTTAAACTGGATGAGAAGTTTCACGGTTGTGGCCTTTCACATGCTAATAAGACTCATCACATCTCTGCGTTTCATACAGCCTCCTTATATATGAATCTGAATTTCACATCCACCAACGGGAATCTCAGGTAATGGTATCTCAGTGGGCCACACCTGTCAGTGGGGGGAATGTAGCAGTTCAGGTAAAGCTGAGCAGTCCTTTTTCTTGTCCTGTACTCTGGGATTTGAAATTAGATTTGGATAAAGGGCATTAAATGGATGTGTTGTCTTTAACGAAGGTCTTTTCTTTGCTCGCATTAAAAACTTCCTCATATCCAGTCCCAGTCCCGCCCTCACACACCAGTCACATAGTTTCTCAGACTGAGCACAGACGCCAGCTGTGGAAACCACATGGACCAGAACGCAACGCACATAAAGCCAAAGAAATACCCAAACAACAGGTGAACCTCATATAGGCAATGAAACAAAGCACAGATGTGTGAATATTTCCCTACATACCCAGCCTGTTTACTATACTGAGTTTGTCAGTTTAATATTTGTCAGAGTAGCACTTCTGAATGCATTAAAAAGCACTCCCTTGCTCCCTGATGCTGTACCTCAGCACTAATCTCTGACTGATTGGCAGATGAATGCAGGGAGCAGCAGATTCGTCTCCCTTTGCAGAAGCAACATGGAAATCAACCTTAAAGGGCCTTGGTACTCCTATAAATATTGATATTTATGTAACCTTTTGTTTCTTTTTTTTGTTTGTTTCTTTTTTTTTCTAGTTATGGCAGTTCTATAAAATTCTAAGTAATTTCACACCCAGTTATGATTTAAGATTGATAAAACATTGGAACTGAAATTATTTATTACTTTTTCGGGGGTGCGTTAAAAAACCACTTGTTTTCTAATATATTTCAGCTAAAGAAAGCCAGCACACACATGGCCTTTCAATGGCCTTTCAAGGCTGTCCACACCAAGGTTTGCCCTAGGTCTATTTTTCTCCTAGTATAACCAAAGCTGCTGCAGAAAATAACTTTTGCACTGCATGAGTTATCCTTTCCCCTTAGGAGCCCACTTGACAGTTTTTTTGCGATTCCAAAATAACATTCTTTGACCGTGATCCATATCAACATCCTGCCCAGCTACACGTTTCTGTAAAACACGCCGAAGCGGTTCTCCAGGAATCCTGGTGCTGTCTGCGTACTTTGAGAGGGGATTTCCGCCAGTGTCCCAGAACTCCCTGCTCTGCCCCTTCGCACCCTTGAGCCAGGCATGCACCCCAAATTCCAGAGAACCTGAGCGCTTGGAGAAGGGGGTGGGAGAAGGGAAAAGGCAACAAAGGTCACATAATTGAGGTCAGGGAGACTGACCTCAGGGTGTTGTGCACTTCCAGAACAAAAGGCCATCCCCTACAGCATCTGCCGCTGCACCTCAGGCATTCACACGCAGCCCCTCAGCACAGCATATATGCAAATGCTACCAACAGGCTTGGAGAACACCATGGGTGAACAGATACAGCAGCATGAGCTGAAGAGAATAAGATCGCCCAGCTTGTGACAACTGTCTGAGGTCCTTTTTTCACTGGATGCCTTAGTTAGAATTTGACCGCACACCCGCTTTCTGCAAAATCCTTTGCAGCTTCACAATACTGGATACCCAAATATGTTCCAAAAATGTATATCATTTTCCACTCTATGTCCTAATAAAGAAAAAAGTAAGAAACAAAAAAAAGAAGAAATAAATAATTAAGAAGATAACAGCGCAGGGTGTTTCATTTCACAATGAAATAGTGAGAAAAAGGAGCGTGCCATCACAGATGCACTGCTTGATAGTCTCTGGGTCACAGTGCCCTACAAAAAGAGAGACGAGGAGGGGCGGCTGGCTAGAGATTGTACTAGCTCTGCTGATTCTGTGAGGCAGAAGTGCCTTTTCAGGGGTGGAATGCCTTCAAAAAACATGTTACAGACCTTCCTCCCAACTCTGAACGCTGCAGCATACAAAGGATCCCTCGTCATCCAAACTCCTCTCTTTTATTTACTCAAGGACACCTATTTCCAGAGAATGCTAGCATCAAATCTTCCTCCCCAAGGAGGCCCAGAAAATCCACGGCCAAACCGTGATACATGTGTTATGGTTTCCAAGACAACAGCCAGCCATTTAGCAACAAATGTAGGTATGTCAGGGCAACAGATTGATCCTAGCATTTCATTTGCTTTTGCACATCACTGCTCATTCGGATAAGTCCTTTTCCCTCCCTTTTTACGACCCAAACATGATGTACAAATATGAAAAGAATGTAACTTACAAGGTAAAAAAGGTCACTCCGTGTGTTAAAACAAAAATGCATGTTTTAGCCATGTACTGTATATTGATGACCCAATTCATACTGTCAATTTCTATTTCCAGTGACCTTCCCAAGGGGATGTTCTGAATACCTGAAAGGTGGAGAGTGTGAAAAGGATAGCAAATTTGCATTAAAAAAGGAAAGAATCCAACCAAGAGAACTAGCTATACCGACAAGCTCAAGCTACGAGCAAAGTTTAACAATCAGAGGATATAGTATGAATTTGATAGAGGTACTCCTTAAAGGAGGCCGTACGGGTTTCTGTTGACAGGATAACTCCCATTTCATCACTCACAAACAATTCCTCTGGTCAAATATTTGTGACATCACACCAGCAGTGCAATCCTCTGGAACAGTTTAGCTGGCCTAGCTGGCAGCCTGCAAAGTGAAAAATAAGTGGAAACACATGCTAGTCAATGCCTGTCCAAATCAACAAGAGGCCATGGCAGCAATTGAACTTCCTAAAAAAATGAACGAATTAGTTGAAACATTAAAACTATCATATTTACAAGTGTGCTTTGGCCTGTTGTTGTTGTTTTATGACTAAGCTTTGGTTTTCTCCACAATATTACAAATTGTGTATTCACATGGCAACAGAGTTAATCTGGCAGCCTTCATGCTTGTCAAACTCCTAACCTTACAGTACTATGAACTTTACTCAGTTCACAGAGATATGCGATAAGCCTGCTAAGGTACTCATGATAGGCTTTCTAATAAACCAATGGTCAGCTACTTCCAGGCAAATAAATCATCTTGTGTAGGTGGAATTCAAATTGGAGTGATTCCAGCCAGTTTAACCGTTAACTTGTAGAAAAACACTGGATAAAACCTGCTAGAAACAATCAGATTACAGGGAGCCAATCTCAAACTCTAATTTCCTGATATTTAAATGAGAGGTTGTCTGGGGTCAAGACTGGCAGTATTCATAAATAATTTTTAAAACCATGAAGAAGAAATTCAGGGCTAGACACTATCCTTAAGTGACTGGACCAAAGAGACTAAGAAAAACGTTTGTCTCCTTTCCCAAATGACACAAAAGTATGTCCTTATGCATGAGGGGGTAATCCAATACCAGTTAGATATGTTGATATGTGAGATTTTTTTTGTTTTTTTGTTCATAGAATAGTCATAAGTTTGCCGCTAACCCATTCCCACACAGCACTAAAGTGAGGAGGGGGTGTGTATGCGTAACCTTTCCTCCAGTTCCAGCTGAGTTATTTGCTCCACTTATTTAACACACAGACAGCCCCCCTCTCGCTCCCCCTTTCCCTCCCACTTGCCTCTCCAGCCTTCCTCCTGGCGCTCTTGTGCACTACACAGACGAGAGCTGCACCTCACTTGAGGTCAAACACTGAGCTAACGCGCTAGCTGTGAGGACAGCGCCCCTCCCCTGCCACACCCGGGCAACGTCACCGCTCAGCGCGGCGCTGGCAGGTGCACCACAAGGCACCCTCTCAGAGCTTTCTCTGAGCACTCCCAAAACAGATTTTTTACATAGAAAAGAGGAAGAGGATTGCTACAGCCCCTTGATTGGGCTCATTTCGTACCGAGGAAAGACAGACCACGATAACACATATTTCAAAATGTCATGACCATGAATTACTTGGCCTTGGTGAAGACACTGAGCGAGAGGGATTGTGCAATAGTTTCCATAACATATTGGTGGCGTTTTGGTTTATTACTAGAACACATGGCACTGATTGGTTTAATAGGAATAATGGGACATCCTGCATTAATATTAGTTCACCCTTTGTCTCCCTTGTACTTCAATTCAGTGGAGATTTTATTAAGAGCATGAGTGGTTCAACAGTAATGTCAGTTTACATTTAAGCATTTAGGAGATGTTCTTTTCCAGAGCAACTTGCGTTCATTTTTACATGGTATCCATTTTTACAGCTTTACTGAAGAAATTCAGTTTAAGTATCTCGATCAAGGATGCAACAATGGTGCCCAACTTAGGAATCGATCCTTCAGATTATACTACTACCTCTGCTCAGCCACGAAAAAAGATCACAAATTCTGAGATACTTCTGGCTTCTGTAAGAGCACAAGCAAAAGAATTTGAAATGAACAACACTTTGTTTCACCACCTCATACATCGCAGGAAGCGTTTTGAAATTCTTGGTCGATGTGAACTTGTTTTTCCGCAAGGCTGAATTTAATGCATCCGCGCAGGGTGTGAACGACTCTGTTCTCTCCCAGGTCCCTGCCACTTCAGACTTCAGATTTAGATTAAATAATTTCCCATGGTCCGTGCATTATATATCTACATAAGCATCTTTCATTGTTTGTGCACGGCAGAATGCTCTTGATAACACACCGCCACAAAAAAAGGGTTCTAAAGAGTGTTTTGGTAGTAAATAAAATACAAAGTCCTGTTAAAGGGTTAATGGACAACTACTACAAAGAGGCAAAGACCAGCTCCCTTCTGTCAGAAGACCCCACCCTTAAATTCCTTGAAGGATGGTTGTTTACAACCTCCCTGCAGTGGAGTCATTGGGTTCAATACCATCAATCGGAATGCTGGTTGGGGTGAAGGGTGGGAGGTTGCCTATCAGCTCCAATAGGAGAGCAACTTGGGACATGTTTTCAGGCATAGATGTTTTATATGCTTACTTGTTTTTATTTATTAAATAACATTTTGAGCTAAGGGAATGAAAACTGTTATTCTGTCAATGACTCTACACAAATCTGTCTTAACTGACAAATTAGTTTACTGTTTATTCTGTATATTTCAGTTGTGTTTATGGACATCTGTGCAATGGGTATGCTTTGGTTTGGTGATTCGTGTGCACCGTCATCTTTCAGAAAAATCAGTTAAAAAACAAATTAACTACAAATACATGCATTTTACGGTGTTTTATTGTTGTTGATGATGTTGTTGTTGTTGTTGTTATATTTATCATCATCACAACATTGTTATCACATGCGAAGTATAAAATATTTTTCGAAACACTGTCTATTTATATATCACTTTCAAAACGCGAAACAATTTCCCAAGGCTGCCATGCAACTGCGGATAATTGTGAGTTCTTTGTTGTGCTTGCAGAATGCGCAGGGCTGCCTTTCCTGGTATGGCAAGCCAGACGCGTGCTAGTATCTCACGATTCCGCTCGTTCGGCGCTACGACCTTTCCCCTAGTTTTCTCGCTTCGAGTTCACCGGGTTTATTCTGACACCGCTGACTCCCCCGGTACGCCCTCCAACAGCCACGCACCCTATTTCCTCCAATGGCCCAGCGATCATGCGTTGATCACGCGCTATCTTTGTTTCTATTGGATAACGTCTGATACACCTTTGTTTTTGATTGGAAGCATGTTGCCACCCGCCAGAGTTCCCTGAATTTTGTTTTTCTTTTTTTTCTCTCGCGTCTCTGATTCACACACAGCTGAGGTTAGACTGTGCTGGTGAAAGCAGTTTCACTTCTATGTTCACTGTTTACAGGGCTTTCACGGTGACTCTCTCTTCAGTTGCATTGGTTATTGACAGTCACTGGAAAATTTGTTCAAAATGCTGACTTTTACGTCGCGACACAGTTCGGATATGGAGGAGTCAAGTGGGGTAAGTTATAATCGTAATGTAACGTATATTTTCTGAGGACTTAACACCTGTTTATTTAGCCTGCTACCTTTGTTTTAGTTAGGAATTTATTTGCACACTTAGGCTACTTACTATGTAGCTCTAGCTTGCTAACGAACTAGTTAGATTGTTTCATATGCGGTTTGTTGAATGAGAACATGTTTTGCCAGTGAATTTTTATAACTTGCTAGGTATATATTTTCAAGGGGAAGTTGTAGGTATTGTAATGTTATATGTTAGCCACCTACCAAGCTTCTGGATTATGTAGCGTTGATTCATTATGTAGCTTGTTCAATATCCATTATAGCCATGATTTTATTCTTGCTAGCCAGTCATATCTAATCAGCCATTTTGTGTCATTTGACCACCTCTTAAACAGAGGGGATAATTTGCTTGCTTGCTTTTAAATATGTATATTGTCAGCTGGTAAGTAATCAGAAAATAGCCACAATTTAACAGAATAATAGCTTGTGCTCATACAGATTAGAGGCAACTACTGATTAAATATGAACTGACAACAGTCTAATATATTATACCAATGATATATATCATTGACTGATAGTAATTTTACATTTTTTGATTGAAATTTCCATGCATTACACGTTTCGTACTGAACCTTCTGATGCGTGACACGAGATAACCTCTATTTTTTTGCAAGCCAATGCCAGCATTTTCTTGTGCTATTAAAGAGATCGACTGAGTGACGTTATATGGTTTCTTTGTTGCAACATCAAAGTGGCAGCAAAATAATTGAAAATTATTACAGTGTAGCTAACTGTTGTAGTTGTGGGGAGTGGTTTAGGTCACGGCCAGGCAATCGATGCCGAATTGAGGACTTCCTGGTGTTTATACATTCGCAGCCTTTGCAACGGTCTCTGCACGGGCGTCCAGCATTGGGGGCACGCTGGTCTATATTTGGCAATGGGAGGTTCCTCGCTCCGCAGTCGTTCGCTATATGAGACATTGGGTGTAGCCTCGAAACCGCTGCACTGTGCCGTGGCCCCTCGGAGCACCTCGCACTACGTGCAGTTTGGCATTGAGCTGATGATGGGAAAGAATGTGCAGGCTTGCCACTCCTTGTCCGAGCTCTCCATGTATTACTTTAGCCGCGGTACTCATCCGACAGCTATTTAGGAGGCCCAGCTTTTGTCATTTGTCCTGACATTGCATTGTCTGGCACCTCACTGATAAGTGCTACTTGAAATCACTGTGAAATGCTTCAACCCGTGCATATACAGTTTGCTGCAAATAAATAAATTAATAAAAAATAAAAATAAAATTAAATGAAAAATAAATGTAAAAAATGTAATATATGTATGTATGTGTGTATATATATAGTCACTTATGCATAGTGGTCTTTGTGGCAACTGTAGGATGACATTGTTTAAGATGTAATCATTTGTGGTATTATGCTGTGTGAAAAACCTCAGATGCATTTGTTTTGAATGACTGCAGCCATGAAAAGGCCGCGATGTGCTTATCGTTGGCAATAGCGTGCGGTTCTTCTGCTCTCCCTCTCAGTCGGATCTGATGGACATCTACGAGTCCATCCTGGAGAGGAAGAGGCACAACAGCGAGCAGTCGTCCTGCGGCGCGCTGGAGTACCATGACCTGGAGGCGGCCGAGGCGCTGGTGTGCATGAGCTCCTGGGGTCAGAGGTCGCACAAGCCCCGCCCACTGACCCCCACCTCCGACTCGTGCGACTCCCTCCTGCAGCACCCGGACCCCGCGGAAACCCCAAAGGACTTTGTCTCCCTCTCGTCACTGGTAAGCAAAACTGCACCGGCGCAGAGATGGAGAAGATGGGTGGTGCCTTCTCATTGTACGTCCCTCCCTGATATGTGGTGGTTTTTCCATCTATTGTGGTTGTGGGAATGGCTCCCATTTTGTTGTTGTGGTCTTTGTTGTTTTTTTTCTTCTTTTTTTTGGCTTGGAGTATTTAAAAAGAGTTTCAGTTCAGTGATTTTCTTCAATAAATATTCAGTTACGAATTTAGGGCTTATTTAAATGATTCTGATCAACAGGTGTAAATTCTTCAGTAAACTGGTAGTATTTTCATCCTGTCGTCAAAAGCAACATTTTAAGTTGTGGATATGGATGCCGTTGAATAGGTTCATATTGACAATGGCTTAAAATGATTGCTCAGTGTATTAGTCCAGACATCATTCCAAGTTTTACCAGTGCCACAGAGAAGTAGATAAATTGCCCCTACATTAAATACACAGAAACAGGTGCCCTCCTGGTAAACCCTAGCATGGCTTTTCTGTGTCATGCTGAAAATGTTCTAGCAGAGCCCTCTAAAGTACAAGCAGTACCCTTGCTGAATGTTTGTAGCATAATGGGAATTTTCCTGAATATTTAAGTGGAAACGATTGAACAGAACATTCAGTATCTTCCCTCACTATAACTGTAGAGTAACTTACTTGTAGGACATTTTTATTGACATAGTTACTTAGCACAGATTTTCATTGAATTTGGTTGTATTTGTTCGTGTTAATATTCTCTGGCTTTGTTGAACTAATAAGTGGATGTCCCATTAGCTAACTAGTTTACATTAGTTATCAATATTTTTATTGAAATGCATCAATGGGACAATAAAAAATGAGATTCACAATATCTGTATGTGACCTTGTTTCACTTCACCTCAGTGTATTACTGTTTATGGGTGGAGCCTATGGCAGTGAAGTAGCATTCGTTTTTACGGTGCATAATGAATGATGCTGTGGCCTGTTGTGGCTCAGTGGACAGGGAGCTGGATCGTGCGCTCACTGTGTTTTTCACTGTGTTCTTTAGTGTATGACGCCACCTCACAGTCCCAGCTTCTCAGAGAGCCCCGCCGCCTCCCCCGCGCCCATCGCGGGGCCGAGGAGCGTCTCGTCTGCGCTGTGCCCCGGCGCGCCTCGCCGCGCCAACACTCACCTCCGGCAGGGCGTGGCAGGCGCAGCGCCGCCCTGCAGAGCCATGGCGACCAGCGTCATCCGCCACACGGGCGACAGGTCTTCCAGTCAGCACATTCCAGCGGGGGGCGCTGAACAGCACAGGCTGGCGAAGACAGCTCCTCCCCCCCAGCGACCGCGGGAAGGGGAGGCCCAGCCGCGGAGCCCCCTCGCCGGGGCCTCCCCGCCCTCCGCCCTCCCCTCTCAAAACGCCGGCGGCCCCGCGTGCGCTGGGGTCAAGAAGGAAAGCCGCTCTCCTTCGCCCGAGAGCATGGCTCCGCCCCTTCCTCCCACTGGCCCCGCCCTGTCCCCGCCCCCCGTCGCCAGCCCTCCGCTGATCTGCCAGATGTTCCCCGTGAGCGGCCAGCCCGGCGTGATCTCCGCCTTCATCCAGGCGCAGGTCCAGCCGCAGCCCGGGGCCAAGGCCCTCCTCCGCCAGGCCCCGTCCCTCCCCCAGCCCATCCTCGTGGGCCAGGCGGTGCCCCAGGGGGCCGTCATGTTCGTGCTCCCCCAGCCGTGTCCCGTGTCCCAGGTCTCCCAGTGCCCGCAGGCGGTGGTCACCCTGGGCAACACCAAACTGCTGCCCCTGGCGCCCGCGCCCGTCTACATGCCGTCGGGCCAGAGCACCGGCGCCCCCCAGGTCGACCTGTCCAGGCGACGGAACTACGTCTGCAACTTTCCCGGCTGCAGGAAGACGTACTTCAAGAGCTCCCATCTGAAGGCCCATCTGCGAACTCACACAGGTAGATATATACATTTCCTGCTGTCAAATGGGTCAGGCTACAGGAATACAGGATGTTTGTATGTCTTTATCCAATGCGGCGGCAATCCTAAGATAATATTTTCTAATATGCGTTTGGATTGCTTTGAAAAATCTTCATTTCATTGATAAAGTTGTTAGTTTCATTGATGAAAGTGTTGAATAAGAGTTCAATGAGCACACATGTAAATCACTGTTCCAGAGATAAGGAGGTTGGTGACCTCAGGTTGGGGTCACACGCAATGCCAGTTGATGACTGTTTGACTCTTGCTGTCCCATTCAGGCGAGAAACCGTTCACCTGCAACTGGGAAGGCTGCGACAAGAAGTTCGCGCGCTCGGACGAGCTCTCCCGCCACCGCCGCACGCACACGGGCGAGAAGAAGTTTGCGTGCCCCGTGTGCGACAGGCGCTTCATGCGCAGCGACCACCTGACCAAGCACGCCCGCCGGCACATGACCGCCAAGAAAGTTCCCTCGTGGCAGGCCGAAGTCCGCGACCTCAACAAGACCTCCGCGGCCAAGCCGCCCGTCGCCCCGGGAACCGCGCTGCCCCTCAACGTGTTTACGCCCGCCTCAAACTAGCTCATCCCCATCATCAACCAATCAGCTGCCTCAGGACTGACCTCTCACCAATCGCTTTTGCGAAAACAAAATTAAGGCTGCTACCAGTTCATGGGAAAAAAAAGACTGATCTTGCACTGGAATTCTCTCTTTTTTTGTTGCCCATTTGTACATATTTTAAATGATTTTTTTTTTGTTGTTTATTGTGTTTTACAGACTGTATGCTCAGTATTTGCCAAAGCCTTGTATAAATTGTCTTACTGTTTGACTGTCATTGTATATTTGTACATATACACATCTATATATGAATGTATTGTGTGTTTCAATCTGCATTTATTTACAGAATATGAAAATGTCCGTAAGTGATCAGTATTCTCTACTGTGATTAATGCATACTATCTCATTTTGCATATTATTTAATAAACATTTGTAAGAAATTTTGGGCTCATGTCAATGATGTCTTATTTTGCAGCTAGTGTAGTTGTTAGCACAAGTCAAAGACTAGCCACATTTAATAAAAATATTACATGATTATATTTTTGATAAATTCAACATAAAACATAAACATCCACACACACAACGACTAATGTATTTTGAACACATTCATTCTAGAAATATACCTGACTTATGAACTGAAGGTAATCCAAAAGTAATCACATTTGATGAGAAGTATTATCTATACAAAACTGTATGTATGTACGTATGTATGTATGTATTTTTAAAAAATAAAATGAGCGACTTCACATTGTCCAATAAAAACATAAATACTTCGTTTTCTAGGCGTCTGGTGTTACAATTTTTCGCAGTCAGCAGAGACAGCGACAGCGACGCTTCCTGCTAAGTGCAGACTTGTTTCAGTCATGTTTTTCTTTGTGGAGTCTTGTTCAATTGATCTGACATTTTATAATCCCTCTTTATGCCAATTTGGCAGCAGTCAGGGTGGAGTTTTCTATAAGGTAATGTTGTTTATGCTTTAGCACTGTTTAAAAAAAAACACAAAAAAAAAAAAACGAAGGTGTATATACGTCAACGAATACGTTCGCAGTAAAAGCCTTAACTCTTTTACAATGATATAGAAAGATGTTAATGTAGTTAATGAAATTACACGGACAAGTAGGCTGCTTTAAATGTTGCAGGCAGAACTAACCACTGATCCAATCCACTTTGTAATGGGCAGAACAAGTAAAAACACATGAGTAGTACATTTTTTAGTATACCTCCTCGTTATTGCAAAAATAATACGGGTTTGTAGTTAGCCTGGGAACACATTCTATGAGCGTTAACTGTAATGCTCAAGCCCTGTTTTAAACCTAATACAAATAGGAAATATTATCGTAAATGGTTTTAAATTATAATTCAGTATGATTATATTCAGTCCAGGATGACCTCACAGACGAAATTCTCATCTTTGTATTTTGAATTTACCATCGACACCTAGTAACAACATTACTCGAATCAGATTACAGGAAGGAAACACGGTCGGGGGTGCGACCAATCCGAGACGACGTGGAGCTGGAAGACGCGGCCACGAGGTTCTGACTGGTTAGCTCATTCCCGCCCCCCTTTGCCTTACTGACCGACATTCGAGGGATGAAAAAAAGCAGCTGCATGCTTTCAATAAGCCCCTTGGTTCAGGGCGCGGCAGCGCAGCATGGTAGCGTATTGTGTGCGACCAAATATACCGGGGGCTTTCGTTCCAGCGTTGAGCCAGTGACATCCACCAATAGAATGCAAGCCACCATCAACAATAAAAAGCATTTCTTTAAGGAAACAAACTAAACCACCATCAACAATAATAAAGCATTTCTTTCGGGTGACAAAGTAAAAGGGCTACTAAACTAAAAGTAAACTGGGGCGGGGGGCTGTATGCGGGCGTTATATAAGTAAGTCAGCTTGCTTTCGTCAGCACTGACCTAAATGTTATATAAGCACAGGCATGCCTCTCGGGGTCATCCCACAAGTGAGAGAACAAATGTATAAAATCGCAAGGCATTATTAAAAAAATTATAGGACCATTTATGATGCAGGAAAAATCTATAAATCCAAGCTTTTTTTTAGTCCCATGATAAATGATTTTTAGAGATGCATAAGTGTCTTCAAAAAAGGGCACCAGGTATTCATGGACTTGGCAGTAACCTATTCTTGTCGATTTATGTAAACGGGATTGTAAAGCTTGTACGAATGACAGATGTAGTCTGTCATTAATAGGTCATAATAGGTCACTAACAAATGGTAACAAATGGTATGGTGTATATAAAAAGCTTCTGATATTGATATGATTTTATTTTATTTTTTTCATTTTTAAGTGTATCACAATTGCATTTGTGATACACTTTTGATGAGAATTGTGCTATTTATTTTCATTGGGATATATAATTTGGGTCACACACTTCCCTCTGTTAAGGATTGCTAACCAAGGAAGGGCTATGTCTAAAATTGTTCTGTGTTATGTGTATACTACATTGCTCTGAAAATAGCAGTAGAGTGGAGCTGTCTCGTTATATAGATTTGGCTAAAGAGGAACTCTTATGAGCTTTAAAATTAACAATTTATCCTTTGAATCACCGGAATATATGTTTACATTTTACAGCAGTCCTGGAATGCAGTCCTCATGAATCCACTGAATTAGAAGTGGGATTTTCCTTTTCATGTGGGAAATTGTATTTGCCTTTTTATGTAGGAAATTGAGTGTCGGTCAATATGCAGACAAATCGCAAGCGATTGTTTATTTTCTGTGGTTCTTGTTGATTAATTTAGGATTTAATTTCTTTAGCTCACAGGCATACAGTAGCCAATGTGTTGAGACGGACTCAAGTGTAGGTTATGGGTGAGAACATTTTTTTTTTAGTTACTGGACAAATTTTATTTATTCGTCCAGTGGACTCCAAAATCATTCACACCCTTGTTAAAGATGTAAAAAGCGGCCTGTATGAAATAAACAATACAGATATTGAACTGTATTGTATACACATAAAATTTGCAAATTGCATTCTTTTTATAGAAATACAGTCACTCAGAAAGAGAGAGAAAAAAGATTTCTCCTGATGAGAATGATGATTCACTTCAGATGGTAAGATAAAAAAAACACAGGGCCAGGCTACATTAAATAATTTAGGAAAGATTTGGCAGTATTGCTCTGGAATAAAGCGTGTTTGAATTTTGAGTTAGTCTTGTTTGTTGTAATTTAGCTTCATTTTGATATCATTATTTTTAATGGCAGGCCTAGATTTTGCTATAAGTTAATCCCTTATAGAAACTGTTTTGTATGTAACTTGGCATTTTTGTAGGTTGAAAACGTTTTTTGTTGAGATTTAAGTTTTACCAAAACAGTTTACGTAAGTAGATAGCAAGCTAACATTCGTGGTTCTGCTGCCGACTACTGGCTGTAATGATTATTGCACTTTAAAAGTTGTGGCTCGCTTCTTTTGTTATAAATATGTAGGCTAGGCTACAATAGCCTACAATAACTACAAAAATTAAACAGTAGTCAGGCTGATTACGTAGAGAAGGCATCTCGGAACGAGACTAGAAAGAGAAAAATCTTTCTGGTCTCTGAGCCTTTTAACTGGTGAAGGAGAACAGTTTAGGTACCAGTTGTTACAATAGCCTATACACAATATTTAGGCTATAGGCCTTTGTTTGTAAAATATAAATGATCAGCAAATCTTCCCTTTTGATGCAAAGAACGCAAGTTACTTATGTGTGAGGTATTTACATGCTGTTATTTTAGGATTTAAAAATGTATAATTATTTTCAAGGTGCTTTTCATTTTATTTTAATTTCATATATTTTTCATGTTATGTATCTCATAAAAATTAAGTACATTTTTTAATTGGTACTCATTTGGTCTTTAGTTACAAAATCTCTGGTTCACTGACAATAGAGCCTGTTGTCACAGGAAATACTTTATTACTATCAGCCTCTTTGAACTTGAACCGCGCATAGACATCAGTGTCAACTTAAAACCTGAATATAGGCCTGTATCAATATAAGTGAACCCATGTGTGAGATGCACAGGATGACAAAATCAATATTTAATTTAACACTTATTGTCCCCTTATTTGAAATGCAAAACCATCTGTGGGAAGAGTATATGAGTAATGATAAAAAGATTCTCCATATATCTCCATAGTTGTGCTGGAACCTTGACCAAGAAAGACGACTAGGATAATAATATAGGCTACAAATATGCTGAAAATAGACCAAACTCATTTCTATAGATTGAGTGTTGGAATATGCAGTTGCACATCTTCACCATAAAGTGGCAATGTGCAACCAGCCAGTGTCCAGGGAGAACTTGGTAACATTTAGCTCAACAGCCTGAAGTGGGCTAGGAAGTTACCCAGTCATGACAACTTATTTGGCTGACTGAACACGCAAAAAGTCACATCCTATCTCAAACAAATAAATAACCATTTACAAAGCTTAATAATAACTTACATAATCCTAAAGGTAAAGTGCATTGGTATCCATGGAGAAGCTGCTTTATCTTTTATGTGTATTATGCATAAAAAACCCTGTCATTTCTACATGCTGAGATTAAAATGTATAAAATGCCTTTTAGTAAAAGCAGAGAGTGTGTACTTCAATCACATGTTAATTGTCAGATTACAAATCTAACATTGTGGAGTACAGAGCCAAATCAAGAAAAATAAGTATTTGTCCTAAACATTATGGAGCTGACTGCAAGTCCAGGAGATCAGGAAAAAGTATTAATCGCACAATAAAAAAATGTAAGTATAAAAAACATAATGACCTTAAGTGGGTCGTGCAGTGAAATGTCTAAGGCTGACCACAGTCCAGTAAAATGGCTAGTAGAGTAGGTAGCAGGAGTGGTAGGCTATAAATTCAAAAGACCAGCAGTCCAGTAGGTGAGTGCAAAGGCTTGTGGTGGTGGGAACGTTCATAAAACCATCCTCCTTCATGTAACACATATAAATAGACAGAGTACGTAATGCCGTAATAAATATGCAAATTGACGTGATCTTGTGATTTCTAGCCAGTTTTTGAGCGCGAGTTTAGCTTTCCGTGGGAAAAAGTCACTGAAATGTATACCGTTCATTGGAAAAAAGTTGACAACTATGCATCAAAGAGCTATGCTTCCGGGAACCTGAAGTTCTTCATTCTCTCCGCTTCATTTCCTTTCTCATCGAATGTGATAGGGAAGTGGCTCCCTTTGCTTTTTCTGAAGTTAACTATTAGCTCCTTTGTTTTGTTGACTTTCAGGGCCAGGTTATTGTCCTGACCCCACCTTGCTATGGCTGGTATCTCCCTCCTGTTCCATGATTTTATTAATTTGATATGATATTCACATGGCTCATTCACTTATAGTTTGCATGAATCTTAGCAAAGATTTTGCTGGATGTACATTAGGTTAAATTCACACTCACAGCTGGGTATTGTTACGGTAGTGTATTGTTTACCATGCCAGTTATATTTCATGTAGAAATTAATAGATTATTGACAACGCAGACATGCTCCCCCTGAATTGTTCTTGGCTATATGTGTAGTCTCAAATCATACAGCGTGTGACTCAAAGTGACCAGAGAACGTGAGCTACACTAAACTATGGAATGCCGGAACGAATATAATATATGCAAACGTCCGTTTTGCTTTCTGTCTGAGATGTCAGAATCTATAAGTCATTAGTAGCCTACTGTCGAATTAATAAACGGCAGCTATAACTTCCTGCTAATAGCTGAATAGCAAATACGCACTGCCACCCTGTACCGATTTCTTGTTACCAGTAAAACGTTTCTACACATTTACAAACATCACAGCAGTCTCGTTAATGGCCATGTAAGATATTATAACTTGAACAGATAAGATGACATCTACCTTTGTCAATAGCTAATGTAAAAAGTTGCAGCTGTCTATGCACTATGGCGGCAACGACAAGCTTCGAATGAATACGCGCCCTTTGTTTTAAAACATACAGCAATAAGAACGTGAGCAGCATCCCACCAAATAGGCATTTAAAGAACAGAGCATATAAAATACGTTTAAACAATCTTAAAACGCGTAAGATTGATAAGCAAGCACAGACGTACCACTCTATAAGTATAACATTAACATTGACAAAGGATTATTTTTCGTAGGAAACCTAAATTTCACCTACAAATGAAATGTTCTCGTCTTCACACAGCCGTAAGACGTCTGATATATTTCTTTATTTTCTTGGATTAACAAATAAAATAATAGTTAGATATAAAGATTGATATGTTTAAGGGTTTTTGTTTTATAAAGCGCGCCTTTTCTAAAGCTGGTACAAAACAAGCGCTTGAATTTCCCGCAACTCTACAATCGACAATCTGATTGGTCTTGGTCCTTACGAGTTAAAAGGCCGGCATATACTGCAAATCTATTGGATGGTGCATTCGAGCGCCAAGACTTGAATAAATAGAGGCAGCTCACAGAATTCAGTCACTTATCACGGTTGGTTAGGTTCTCTCTGGTCACTTTACTTTAGCTCTTTATATATATCTAGCTTTCTTTTTCTTTTCATTAGAAATAATTAAGTCACTGTACTATACACAGTACGGTCGCTAAAATCAAATTGTTAACTACTCTGTTAGTGCTACTTACTAAATTTTAAAATGCTGACCACTCGCTCTCCTCTCTCAGAGAAGAATGAAAACGGCGTTGTTTCCAAACTGAATCGTATTTCACTGACAGACAAAGAGAACACCGTAAGTTGCATATTTTCCGTCAAGATTAGCTGCAATTGACTTGAATTTTTAGACGTTTTGGAACTTTTGAAACTGACTGTTAACGAGTTGAGTAATGACTGTCCCAGGGTGGGAAAGTAAGTTAACATAACGTAACTCGCAAATTACGGATGCTGACATGTAGGCTACTTTGGTAAAATCTAATATCTACCTCTGGTAAGTATTCTGCGTTTTCAAGCTGGTTAAATTGGTAACGTTGTAACTTTCTTTTCTTCATCTCTCTTGTCAGCCTCCTAGCTTGAATAGCAGTCGAGTTCTGGCGTCCAAAACTGCACGGAAAATCTTTGAAGATTCTGAGGTGAGACTTTTTGTAATGTTAAGGAACTGCTAGGAAGCTGCAACGTGTACATTTTGCAATGTATTTGTTAGTCAGTATGTGTCATCATACGGATGGAGGGAAAACTGGGTTTGGTATTTGGCGCCAAAGATGTGGCCCATCAATAGGCTAGCCAGCTGGCTAGTTAAGTTTAAGTCGGTTAACATTACATTACATTCATTTGGCAGACGCTTTTATCCAAAGCGACGTACAAAAAAAGTGCATTTCATGATCGTAGACAAAGCTGTCTCGTTAATGCCATATCAATAGCATTAACTTTAACTTGGCTTTAATCTACAGAAACAAAGAAGGGCCTTGGTCACATACTAAGACCCTTTATTTCCTACTTGTTTTAGTGACGAGGTAATAAATACAAACTGGGCGAGTTGGCCACAAGTTGTGTTGCTCTAAACACTGCATTTTATTTATTTTTTAGACTACGCCGAAAGATTCTAAGAAGACAAGCGTGGAAGATGAGCCACTGTTAAGAGACAATCCCCGCCGTTTCGTCATCTTTCCCATCAAATACCATGACATCTGGCAAATGTACAAAAAAGCTGAGGCTTCTTTCTGGACTGCTGAAGAGGTTTGCTGCTTTTAATTGCTTTAGTTGCACCACTAAGTTGTATTGCCACTATACAATTGAATTTAAGAGTTCATTCTGTGAAATCCTTCAGTCATTGATTTTAAGAGTAAAATGAAGCTTTTGCCCAAGGAAATTGTCCACGGTAGTATTTACAGATGATGCGGGTGTTCAGGAAACCTTTGCTTTGAGCCATTGCCACTGATAAACATGTCTTGGTCCTTATTTTTATGATCTGCATTTTTTTTTTTTTTTTTATTAAAATGTGTTCTGTTTATTTTGTAGGTTGACCTTTCTAAGGACTTGGCACACTGGGAATCCTTGAAGGACAATGAGAGACATTTTATCTCTCACGTGCTGGCTTTCTTTGCTGCAAGTGATGGCATTGTCAATGAGAATTTAGTAAGTACCCTTGTTCCCCTTATATCACTAATGTAACTAGAGTAGCTGAATGGGTGATGCTTCAGAGTAGCTGTGGAAAAGCTGTTCAGTCTCCTAGAGACCTTCATGCAGCACCAATAAAAGACCTTTACCTCATGGCCATATAATCTGTAATCACACCCTGTCTCACTTAAGCAGAATATACTGCTGCTTTTAGACTTAATTTGCATGTGTTTTGAATAGCATTCAATTCTTTGTGAGTTTTGAACTTAATTCTGAAAACAGTTTTGTGACTGGGCCTAAATGAGTCAGGATGCCCATTCCCATTGAATAACATGCAGATACCTAGACTCTGCTGAATGTAGCCATGTCAGATGCCAGTAACTGGATGCATTTTCTGTACAAAGGGAAATCTCTTGGCTTTTAAGTGCAGCCGAATGTTTTTCGCCCTACGGTGTGCTACAGCGATAATTAAGTGCTTTCCTCCTCTGTAGGTGGAGCGATTCAGTCAGGAGGTCCAAGTGACAGAAGCACGGTGTTTCTACGGATTCCAAATCGCGATGGAGAATATCCACTCAGAAATGTACAGCCTACTCATTGACACCTACATCAAAGACCCCAAAGAGAGGTCCGTGCAAAAGCCCAGCTCCCCAGATAGCCTTGTGTGTTGCTTTACCTGCATTAAGTTGAGACGGTGTGTGTCCTTTCTAGAGCATTTGGTCTCCTACAAAAATGTGACTGTTGAAATGTCATGACTTCCTTAGTTGGAAGGATACCAAGTGACTGTTGAGCAGAGGTGAATTGCACAGGGTTTCGTACCTCTGACAAATAATGGAGGCCGTGTGGCCTGCCAACATGGAGGGTACCAACACAAGAGATGCTAATTTTAGCAACTGTTGTGCACTCAATTAATGGGTCAGTTGCCCTAGTTTCCTAACTTTGTGTGGTATCTATATAACTGATGCTCATAGGTCAATGTCAGGAATTGAGCAACATAATCTCTCATTAGGGCTTGTTCTGCTTCTAGATATAATTGTTTTATTTTGCCATCTTTTGGCCTTTGTCATGTGTATGAGATTCTTTTTTATTATGCAGGGAGTATCTTTTCAATGCCATTGAAACCCTGCCTTGTGTGAAGAGGAAGGCTGACTGGGCTCTGAACTGGATTGGAAACCAAAATGCACAGTTTGGTACGTATGAGTCACCATTGATACGCACAGTGCAAGACGAAATTCAGTTTTTAAACTGAACTGTTTATTCATCGGAGCTGTGATTGGTGGACATTTTCAGGGGAGCGCGTGGTAGCCTTTGCTGCAGTTGAAGGAATCTTCTTCTCTGGGTCGTTTGCTTCCATCTTCTGGTTGAAGAAGAGGGGTCTGATGCCTGGTCTCACGTTCTCCAACGAGCTGATCAGCAGAGATGAGGTGAGTCTGGTCCCTGTAACTCCGCCCTTCTGAAGCGACTGCAGCCGTTTCCAACGGAGGCAGCTGCAATGGTGGTGAAGTACTGCCTGTGTAGTGTGAATTCAGCTGCTATTGCTATTGCAATATGCTATCAGCCTATTGCTTCCAGGCTGAACAACCCAACAGGACACATTTTTCTGACGTACATTTGGAGAAACAGTCCTGCTTGTATGAAATGGTGGCCATATTGCAGGCATTCGCCATTTTGTCTGCTGAATTGTGACTTCCTCATAATTGCAAATTCCCCATGCATTCTCCATATGGGAGGGTGAAAGGTCCTTCTGAAATTCTATGCCTTGCACAATCCTCTTAGTTGCATTTACTTCCACAATGTATTAGGCAAGGAGACCTATTGTAGTGCACCCTCCAGTCTTCTCAATTAAAATGTACACTTTGTTTTTTAGGGCCTTCATTGCGACTTTGCCTGCCTCATGTTCAAGCACTTGGTGAACAAGCCCTCCGAAGACAAGGTTAAGAACATCATAATGGATGCTGTTGTGATCGAGCAGGTATGTTAACTTGCACCCTATCGTATTCAGCCATTTCAGTCCCGTTCTGTGTGGATTTAAAGTCTCATCTTTCATGTCTTCGTTTTCTAGGAGTTCCTCACAATAGCCCTTCCGGTGAAACTGATCGGCATGAATTGTGACCTGATGAAGCAATATATCGAGTTTGTGGCTGACCGACTAATGCTGGAGTTGGGTTTCAGTAAGGTAATCCTGATTTTTATTGTAATTTACAATAAATGCTGTGCCCACCACATTAAAATATTAGCATGCTTTTCTGAGTTGTAGCTCGAGTCTTAAACTGATGGTTACCTAGAAATGATGCCCACATCTTTACAAAGTATTATGCACTAACATGTTTGGTCCAAAATGTGTACTACGGAGTGTTATATCGAATGGACACTTGTATGAAATGATGCACTTGCATGTTGGCGATGATGATTGGCGCAGGGGTACGTACCTCAGCCAATAATGGGGGCTGAGTGTTGGCACCTTCTGTTAGTGGGCATGTGGCCGGCTGATGGGGTTGGGTACCAACACGAAACAGACGCCTAAATCTGAGCCCGGGCGCAAAGCTGGAAATTTAATTTTTGTTTGGGGGGGTCTCCTGGGGAAAAACCCTAAAATGGTTGCAATTCCCTCTGCAGATCTACCGGGCGGAGAATCCCTTCGACTTCATGGAGAACATCTCTCTGGAGGGAAAGACTAACTTCTTTGAGAAGCGGGTGGGGGAGTACCAGCGGATGGGGGTCATGTCCGCCAGCGTGGACAACTCTTTCCGGCTGGACGCAGACTTCTGAGCCCCCCCCTCCCTCCTCCCCACTGAACAAGGACACTGAACATGCATTAAACTTGAAGAGGCCGGGATGGAATAAACATCCCGATCCACCACCTCCATATTCCACTCAACCATCCCTGTCTGTTCTCAGACCTGAAGCTGCTTGCTGACGTTCTAACAGGAGTGGCTCACTCGAGCAACCATTTGCACACAACACTCTTTATTGCAGCAGCTCATTACTTTGTATATTGTTATTGACTGGTTAAATGGTTTTTGTGGCGTATTGGATTCTGAAAATGGGAAATCCAAAATGCAGTATTTAACTATCTTTTTTTTTTTTTTTTAAACGACTAAATTTCGACGTGTATGCTCTTAGAATGTAAATTATTTTTTAATTTCTTAAATGTTAATAAAACGTGTTTGTCTCATGTATTTGTTTTTGTTTAATGGGGAAAAATACTTGAAACCGTAGATCATGATTATGAACAGTAACGGAAGGAAGGTCACTTAAAATTTGCTGCTTTAAATTATGAAATCTTATTTGCTAAACGGAAGACTGATTATCTTTAGTCCTGAAGATGTGTTTGTAGACTATTTGGAAAACTTTTAAGCAAATGGCTTTAGAATACACAAAATTAAAAGACTACTTAATTCAAAGACCGACATATGAAGTTTAAGATGTATACTTCATCAGTAGTGGTAAAATGTTAGCATAAATATTAAAAGCTTTTGTTAAACTTAACTAAAATGCGTTGGAGCGCGCAAAAGCCAACAACGCCAATTCCACCCCTAACGCTTTTCTATGAAATATTGTGATCCGGGGTCAGATTTAGGCATGTTCATTGCAGAGCCAGGATCTTGATGTACCATTGGCTGGAAATCTTTCAGCTCCTCCCCTTACGTCAAACAAGGAAGTTTACGAAGCGAAAATGCTGAATTGAGGCATCTAATGAAAAACACGGGACACTGAAGTGGGCAAATCTGACTGACCTGCTGTACTTTGCAAACTGAAGAAGGAAAAATGTCCATTGCCAACCCGAAACAGACTGTTTCAAATCCGGTAAGAAAGTATCATGATAAATATGTAACGTTAGTTCGTGATGTCTGCGGGATGGCCTAATGGCTAACGACGCTAGCCACTGCATCAGCAACGATACATGACGTTAACATTACGTTCCAAATTATTTTCCTTTCCCGGGTACTTTACCAGAATGCTTAAATTATGAAGTGTATGAGATTGGCTTGACGTCGGGTGAACAAAACGTTTGCAAAGTTACCTGTAATTGAAATAGGACCAGTATTTTGACAAGATATCTAACCCATTTATCTAACGTATCGGCCTATCCAGTTACTGTTATGAAACTGACACTACAGTTGGAATTAGTGAATGAGATACGTGTGGTCTGTATTTTATTACAACTTTTTCATCAATACGAGAGGTTAACGGCTACGTTCACATATTTCAGTGGTGAATAATTCCGTTTTCTGTCTACATAGTAGGAGTACATTGTATTTCTTAATAGATCTAACAGTACAAAATAGTATGTAATCAGAGATAAGAAAACGTGAATGCATTGTGGCCTGGCCTTGTCTTTGAAATTTCATGAACTAGTCTTGCCATTCTAGCTGGTAATGCCATGTCTAAAATTAGCTGGATTGTGCTCGCCAAATTTAATATTGGCAGCGTTGTAGCTAGCTATCATTAGCTAGCTAGCAGAGTATTCGAATGCTTCCTAGTACGAACACTTCATATGTAAATTGAAATAAAATACGTACAATTTGTATGTACGCCGAAGATACTATCTGGCGAAGCTAAGGACAAGCGCTTGACTGCGAAAGTGCTACTTGCCACATGACATGCCATGAGAAAGCTTCCTCGAGTCGCAGGCTTCTCCCTTCGGTGACTTGGGGTGTGCCTACTTTAGCAATGTGTTTGGGATCTGATCCCCATGACATGCAATGGTACAGCACTATATGGCGCTATGATCATGTATAGAAACACCATGTACACCATGTAGCTAGCTTGCGTAACTGGTGTTTACAGCTACCAATGTCAATGGTGGATTTATTCAGTAACGTTTTTACCGTAAATGAAAACGACTTTTTTAATGCATTGACGCGATTACTTCTGTCTGTAGACGATTCCTTTCGCAGGAACGATTCTGGGTGGGTTGCAGCCGGGCGAGATGGTTCTAATTCAGGGTGCAGTTCCCAGTGATTCAGACAGGTAAACATTTGCAAGTCAAATAACTTCCTTTATTAAATTTATTCAACCTTCTTCTCAAATAATTATGTGTAGGACAGCGGGAAAACTTATTTCAGTAAAAATATTAAGGAAAAAAGACAAAATCAAAATGAATTAAATTTTTATTGTAATTAATAAGTGAAACTTATTTTAAAGAAATTTAAGCTTTTGAATGGGCTATAGGTGATTGGAAAATGTAGGAAAAGCAAGCTTCTGGTTCAGATGTGTAGCTTGCATTATGTCCAGGTTCCAGGTGGATCTGACATGCGGAAGCAGCACCAAACCACGGGCAGACGTGGCTTTCCACTTCAACCCTCGCTTCAAGAGGTCGCCCTGCATCGTGTGCAACACGTTGCAGAAGGAGCACTGGGGCAAGGAGGAGATTCATTACCAGATGCCTTTCAGACAAGGGGCAGCCTTTGAAATAATCATGCTGGTACAGAAAGACTTATTCAAGGTGAGAGCACTCCCAAGCTTAAGTACACATAGAGCGGGGCGGCCCAGCCCTGTTCCTGGAGAGCTACCGTCCTATAGGTTTTCATTACAACCCGTATTTGGCACACCTGATTCTACAAATTAGCTGCTCAAAGAACTCTCTAGCCGTTGAATGAGGTGTGCTTTGTTAGGGTTGGAGTGAAAAACCTACAGGATGATAGTTCTCCAGGAACAGGGTTGGGAAGCCCTGACATTGAATTTTCAGATTAAGTTTTATATGTATAAAGGGGTTAGCCCACTTGAGGAGTTTGATACAAAATTTCCTTTTCAAGTTGCCTTGGCTATCAATGGGGGTGGGGGCGGAGGAGACATTTTGATAACTGAACTTGAGACAGGAAAAGCTGCAGGTTTGAATCTCAAGCAGGATTGTGGGAATACCCTTAGCTTTGGTAAAGTGCTCATTTGATCCATTATTTTGCCTATATATCCAGCCATGTAAATGGGTAATGCACAAATCTTAAGCTATGCAAGCTATCCAAGGTCTCCTTGGACGGCAGTGTCCTCAAAATAAATGAGCACCGACTGGGAATGTGAAAGGTCTGCTGTGAGACATATTACATTTCCCACTAAATGTAAATAGAGGCTCTTGTTTCTCTCTTTGGCATCTGAGTGACTTCCTTTGGGCAAAGCCCTTGGCCTTGAGCCAGAGAAGGAGAAAGGCTACTCTTAAAGCAAAGCGTGGTGATATGCTTCTGTTACGACTTCCCTCTTGGCTTTCTCATAAGGGTTGTTTCCTAAGGGCTGTGAAGGACCTCTTTCATTTCTCTGAGAGCGGTCAACGTGTTGGTTAGTGGGTTACCAAGCAACTTAATATTCCTGAGTGTATATACTGCTGTTTCAAAGCCACACTGATTAGTGAAACAAAAGGTCATCTGAGAGTGTGTTTACAATAGGGTGTGGTTGCACTTCTGGAGTTTTGTGATTTGTTGTAATGAAGCTGAACTGCTTGAAGTGGCAAGGCTATTTTTATCCTCCAAAAACAACAATGCTAGTTGTGTATCCTCAAAAGGGGACTCTTGTCTGTTTATTATGCTTTGTAAACTGGTTTAGACTTTGCTTGTTCTTGTTTTTCTTACTTTAGTTTATGATGTCTAATAATTAAGCCTGCCAAGGTTCCTCTCTACTGTTAAAGTAGTACTAGAAGCACTCGTTGTGCTATTGGAAGTAGAGTATGGCTGCTGGTTTTTCGTTCATGCAGTTGGTTTGCAACTATTTTGGGAAAGGCTGTTTGTGTTCTGAATTGAAGTGCTATAACAGATTTCAAACTTTTGATTATGCAGAACCTGGTGCGAATGTAGATGCTATCACACAGTGCCTGAAAGGTTACACCTGAAAATTTTCTGGCTGCTTCTTTCAATTGCATTAAACACAGTAGCACCAGTTAAAACACTTTTACTGATTGACATGCAAATAACGTGGTACTTAAAAGGTCTTACATGATATTGCAGTTTAAAATGACCACCTGGTCATGCAACTATTTCTAGTATGTATAGGCTAAATATGACTAAATATGGTTTTCAGATAATTATTAATTTTTGGAAAGGTAAACAGTTGTATTGCTGTATGCTTTGGGGATAATGAAGATTATTATTGACTTCCACTGGATTTGTGTGATTAAAACATTCAGTGCTGGTGTCTCCCTGTCAGCCTGCCATCTGTGAGGATACATTTTTTATGTCTTTCTCATTAATATTGAAAGAGTAAATAACAATTAATGTGTTTCAGTATTATTACAAAGGCTTATTGCAAATGATTGCTACAGTTCATTCAGCCATCTCTATATACTGAAATAATATTATGATATTCCAAAGCTTATTGTATCTGTGGCCTGAAATGTGCTCAAATGTGTCGACCCTTGTTGCACACCACTCAATTATAGGTGCTGCCCTAAAGAGATGATTCCCTTACTCTCAGCATAGCGTAAATAAAAGAAAAAGGGCACAACCCTATTTAAAAATAATATTTTATTGAGAAAACCTTGAGAAGGTTGAAAGGCCTAAACTTTGCTGCTACTTTATGTGCTCAATAAAATACCATTTTGAATGGCGTGGTGCCATTTTTCTTTGAGTTCGCTGAAAAGTGCTTCAACAAATAAATATTATTTCTTGTTGTTATTGTAAACAAATGGTGTGGTGTTTCGTGGAAAAAGAGTGATATGCCCCAAGTGTATATACTTTTGAGACTCATTACCAATTGCTAATTTCCTGGCTTCAACAATTATGGCCTCAAAGCAGTAAATCCTTCATGGCAAACAGTACGTTAATCATTGACTCATTAACTACATTTCATAGGTTAATATTACTTGATCAGTCTAAAAATTTCAAACAGTGTCAATTTCTAAGCGCTGCTTTCTGTTTCATTCTGAGGTTTTGAGTGTCATTAACCTTTCCTTCCACTAGGTGGCAGTGAATGGCTCTCACGTTCTGGAGTACAGACACAGAATGGATCTCGGAAAGGTGGACACACTGCTGATATCTGGAAAGGTCACAATCCAGGCCATCGGCTTCATCCCCAATGTGGTATGTAATCATTCAGGGACTCTGCAGTGTTTTATTTTACTCTTCGTCATTGTGCCCATTGTGAGACTCGCTACATTGCTCATTACAAGACACTTAATTTCTAGTCCCGGCGGGGCTTCACCTTTGAGTTAGTGACCGTGAATACATGGAACACCTGGGCTGTATTAAAACGTTGCAGTAATACAGAACCATTTCACAGTGAATGTAATGTGGGGTCCAAGAACTCCACTTCCCATCAGCCCCTTTGTGATACATTCTGTGGCACTTTGTCTTATGAATGTATCCCAGATTGAGTAACGTAATGTAAAAACAACTGATGGAAGTCAGAGTATGTACCATATTAGATGTATACTCTGCACAAATTAAAAAGCTGTCTATTGTGAAGAATATTTTTCATATGACATATATTCACACGTATGTACTGCATTTCCCCGATGCATGGTGGTGTAAGGTGTGTGTAGTTCATGTGTGTGTAGTTTTGCTGTTGGTCATAGTGTGGAGTGTTTTATTTCCATTTGCAGAGCTCAGCCCCACCTACCCCATCTATTGTGATGAGCAAAGTCACAAAAGCCAATGTAAGGATATAAGCCTCACTAATGTCAAATAGGATGCCACACACATACATGCATATACACTGAAAATATTGATACTTTTACCATACGCTTAAGTGCCTTATATGTTCTGTTACCCCAGTGATTTTTTCCTTCAACCTAATGAGGAAGAAATCAAGATCGTAGTATCTCTGATGTTGTCACACTCTTTCAATTGTGCTGCAGTTTCACGTAGATGTCACACGGGCTAAGTATAGTTTAATTTAAATGTAGTAAGTGTACGAAACATTATATACTTCACATACCCTGATATACTGATGCTCTCATGTGCTAACATTGCTGTTTATTCCACTGGCGGTAAAAGCACGTTTTTTTCCCACCTTGGTTATAAAAAAGCATTGTAAAAACATAAAACATCTGTTTTTTTCCCCATTTTCAGGCTCTGTTTTCAGAGTCGGGTGACTTGGTGAGTTGATTGCCCGTTAATTACTGATCTGTGTTACCGTAATACTTCCAGAATTGTAGATTGACAATAACAGGTGTTTCAGAACATAAATAGAATTGAAGCTAAACAGAATTCCAGAATAATTACGTGTGTTGTGTAGTTCTGTCAGGTTAACTGGTGTGCCTGTATTGTAGAGCGTACCCTACAAGGGCAGATTGGAGACTGGGATCAGCCCAGGAAACACCTTAACAGTCAAGGGGAAGGTTGGCGTGTACCCTCACAGGTGAGACAAGACCTCAGTTTTTTTTTTTTAAGTAACCTCGTTTTGGCAAACGGTCGAATTGCGTGGGGCTGTGTCACTTTTGAAGAGCACTTCATCAGTGAAATGTTATCGAGTTTTTCTGTTCAATTCTGCTCTGAATGGCATCCATTCGGGTGTCTGACGAACAAATCTGCATGGCGAGTTCGCCGATGCTAATCACGAGTGTAGAGCGGTGTGCTTGCGCGCTCCGGTAAGGCTGCTCCCGCTCCAGACGTCGGGTCGCGGGGTAAAGCCGACCGCGTCTCCTCCGTAACCCTCCTTGCTTTTTGCGCGTGCCCCCCCCAGCTTCGCCGTGAACCTTCGGGTGGGCGACTCGGAAGACATCGCCCTGCACCTCAACCCCCGCATCAAGGCCGGCGTCTTCGTCCGGAACTCCTTCCTGGGCGAGCGCTGGGGGCCAGAGGAGGTGGCGCTGCCCAGCTTCCCCTTCTCCCCGGGGGAGTACTTCGAGGTACGGCAGGCGGCGGCCCCCGCTTTGAGCCCTCTCCCCCCCCGCCGCTCCTTTTGCTGAGGGGGTGGAGCCACTGGCCCATCATCGCTCTCATATCTCTGTGCACTTTATGCAAGATGTCTTTTCAATTTCATGGGCTGATTTGACTTATTTTTCCAACCCAAATGAAAAATGGTCTATAAAATTGTTTGTAATCATGTCCTTAACCATTGGAATATTTGGAATATGCGGTTTTGTCCTTCAATCTAAAGGTTCTTACGGGTCTCTCTCGCTCTCTCCCTCCCTCCCTCCTTTCCTCTCCCCTGTTCCCCGTCCTCGCAGATGATCGTTCACTGCGAGGCGCAGAAGTTCAAGGTGGCCGTGAACGGGGTCCACCTGCTGGACTACAAGCATCGGGTGCAGGACCTGACCCGGGTCAACCAGCTGGAGATCCTGGGTGACCTGCAGCTCCTGGACGTTAAGCTGTGGTGATCCACCTTCTCTCGCGCCCCACCCCGCCCCAACCTGTCTGAAAAAAGTCCCTTAAACAAGCACAGGCTTCACCCTCCGTGTCCCCCCCCCCCCCCCCCCCCACACACACACACACACATCTCCACACTGTAGAGTAGTATTTCACCCCAAATCGACGTGAATTATTATTATTTTTTGCCTTTATGTAAAATGCATTATGCATCTGAAGAAGAGTGAAAAGAAGAGCAAATTTGCTGCCTTCATTAACCTGCACATATCAGAGGCTAGCATTGTTAGCTTCAGTGACTGAAAACACTGGGAGGGTACATACCTGCTGGTAGCATGCTGTAAATTGAATGTCATATTTACCTCCCAGTAACTATTAACCAGGTCAGTCAGCCATTTGGCTAATTTGGAGCTGTAGTACATTGTATTGAAAGGCAGAAAATGACAAAAAAAATATATCTGTTTGCATTGACTTAGGTCGAGGGCGTGTGTGGGATGTGCAGTTTTTCTGTCAATTTAACCCTTTATGTGTCTATTCATACATTTTCACAACCACTTCTCTTAACTTAAAAAAAATGTTTTTGAAGCAGGAGACTGTCTGAATGTAACAGGCAAACTATGAGCTCCCCATGTGGCTCACCCAGTTCAGTCCTCCATAACAGGAACAGGCACATTGCCTATAACATATTCTAAATGGTGATTGGCTAACATAAATAGGGCAGCTGAAATACAGCAGATGTATACGCATTTACTGGTATGTCTTTGTACATAGACATAGAGATAGAACTGCATAGTTTTTTTTTGTAGGTTTGACTGTGGTAGGAGGCCCATTTGAATGAACTTGTCCAGGTGACGCTCATTCGAATTTGCCTCCTTGCATGTTTGTAACATTTGACCTCATAAGTTTCTACTGTCATCGAGCCATTAAGTATTAACGACGGGTATAGTTACAGGCACCCTCCCTACAGTTTCTCACCCTCCTTAACGTGGAGCTCAGCTCAGTTTTTTGTAAGATATTTGGCAAACAAAAAAAAGCACAGCTTTTATGCATAAACAGACTTCTGTGAATATATACAAGAGAGGGATTGCTGAAGTATATGGAGCAGCAACATGAAGAAGCGATATGGGTTCCACATCGGAGATCTTTCCGATAGATCAGCTCCAGATGTCGAACCCTTGCAGAAGACGCCCCACCCCAGTAGCCCGTGCTAAGCTTCGGCCATTAAGAGTGACCGAAGAACGACGAAGGTGTTCATTCGATTTGAAAATGCTATTTATTAAATTTAAAAGAGTATTTTTCTTCATCAAACTGAACTAAGGGAGGTAGAGAAAAACGTCCCATTGGCCACCCATAGCGGCTTTATTTCTCGTGTAATGGAGATGCCCGTTTCTCTCCAGAGCCATACGGACAGAGACTGACTAACCTGGGAAGCCTGTGATCAACGGCTGGGGAAAGCTCGGCTACGTCTATGCAAGTTTCTACTCTGCATTTCCTCATTGGACACACCCGCCCTATCGGGCAGCTCGGTTCGACTTACTTAGCTTTCCCTTCCTTCACCTCGCTCTTAAGCTGCCGCAGTGAACTCCTTTTGTGTTTTTGTCTCACCTTTGTCGGCATCTGACGACCTTGTCTCGACACTATGTAATACAGCAATATTCTCTAACAGGCTTCACTACACGTTAAACAGGACTTTTAAAACTCATTAAACTCAAACATGCAGCATTTCTGTACATGTCTCTTTGGTTACCCCAATAAACAAAAAAAGAAAAGAAAACAGTTACATGCCTTTTTTTTGGGTGGTGATAGCTATGCTTTTAAAGATGGTATTTCTTTGGGTTTAATCGCTTATGTGTTACTCTTGGTTTAACAGTGAGTTTAAGCATGAGGTTTGGTTTGTTGAGATTATATCAAAGTTTATATTTATTGTCACTGTGACCTCTTGGCCTTGGGTAGGCACTTGGTGGGTGGAAAGTTATGAGATAGTTGAATAATTGAGACATGAGAGAAGAATGCAGTGGTTTGTCATTCTGTGTAAGATCCTTCCTTGCTGACAGGAAGCAGAAAGGCTGAAGAAGGATTGAAGGTGATGGGACCCATAATTCCTGAGGCAGAATTGGATGGTACCCGAGAGCATCGTCACTGATATTGAGTCCATAGCTCTGCCACAGATGCCATTCAGAACAGCGAAAGAGTATCTCTCCATCTCAACCAGCAGTGGTTCCACCTGATTGCAGAATATTCCTATCCAGTCTGGACTACCAGTTGCTACTAGTTTTTCTAAAATTGTATGTACATATGGTTCAGTGATATTTTTACTCTCCATCCCTCCAGGTTGAGAAAGTGAGCCTTTTCCAAAACGTTAAAACAAAAAATGTAGCGGTAGCAGCATCATTTCAGTTAGCAGAGCCGAGTTCAGGTGTACTTTTGCATATTTTACTTCACACTAGTGGAGGTACAGTGTTTTGATGTAGCGGTGATTAATTAAATGGAAAATGAGTGTCTGCGTTTGGGTACTTATCGTAAAACTTGGAACAGAGGTTTCTGAGGCAGGCTATAATCAGTATGAGGAACAGTGGCTGTGAAAATAGGTTAATACTGAGGAAATGTTAGATGCAAAACATTGCATATACTGCCTCCTTGTGGTGCATTACACCAGCCTGAAACCCTGTGTATATGCTGCATATTTCTCTCTCTCTCTCACACACACACACACACACACATACACACTCCACATTATTTTATCTTCCATTCAGACACAAGCAAGGACATATCAAGGTCTATGAAATTTTCTGAAACAGACCATTATATATATATGAAGATTAAGGCAAGCAATTTTCCAGCATCATTTCTCCCATATAATATGATTTTATTCTCTTATCTCCATTCCACTGAGTAGTTTACTGGGTTAATCCAAAACATTGAACCCGTTTGGAACGGATCAAACCTGGCCTGAGTGTTTTTGCCATTTGCAGTAAAGTGATATTAGCAGAGTGTTGCTGTTGTCCCCACCAGCTTCCTATCAAGGTCATGTGACCGAAATCCAACAGCTTCTCACTAGTGCACACTAGAGGGTGCTAGACATCATGGATAGAAATGGACTTATAAATAGCACTGGGGGAAGGCTTGCAGTCTTGAACCAGGAGCATTTCTCAGCATTTGCCACAGAGAAAAGAAGCATGACTGGAAAAGCAAAAGGTTTTGATTTGATGTACATTATAACAGAGCAGATAGCTATCTTCAGTGTTTTTTGTTTTTTTAACAAGATAAGAAAACCAGTGTATTTTCCCTCAGGCTTACATTGTCAGATTTATTTGCGAAAATGGAAGCATTTCTGGCACACAGGGAACATATTCTTTTGAGCACGAACTAAGCTTCCAGCACATTCCCGTATCCATTACCGTGTGTGGTGTTGTCATTTAATCCAGAAATCTTTAGTTCCACTCTTCAGGCAATAGTGACAGAAGTCCAGGCAATGCTGTAATGCATTTTATGAAGCAAACGTCCTGGAGAGAAATCAAAAATCTTTTCATAAAAGTCGTAATTTTATTCATTCATATTCACAGGAAATATTGCATTTGGAAGGAAATAAAAAAAAAGTTCTTTGTATGGCACACCACAATTTTGGATATGAGCATTACTGTACAAACGACAGGCAACACGATACAGTGAAGTACGTGCCAACCACGTTCCCCACAGCATGAAGAGTTTTAGAAATAGAAAAGGCAGTCCGTCGGTGATCAACGAGGCGGTTTTTCCATTTTTTTAAAATAAAACGGCACAGGCAGGCTTGTGACGCGTTGGGGGGAGAGAGAGAGAAAAAAAAATCGGTTTCTAAACATGTTGAGCATTTCTCTGTCACGCTGCCTTCTGGTTGCCTAGAAACATCCAGTACTTCAAAGCCGACCATTTCTGGCTTTTTTTTCCCTTCCTCCCTCCCGGTTTTCAGCGCGCACGTAATGGCTCGTACAGGAATGGGAAATGCATAAAAAGGCTTCCTGTTCCGAGTGGGCAAGTGTGACGGCTTCGCCAACGCATCGCCGATCCATCGCCGACAAACGTCAGCACGGGGGCCGGGGGGCGGGACAGAGAGCTGGTGGGCGGGGGGGGGAGTGGGCGGTTCAGGTTCCGTGACGGACAGTTGAGCCGGAGCCGGCCCCGGCTCCAGCTTTCTGGGGTGCCACGCCCAGGAGGTATCAGCGATTCGGAGGCAGGGCAGCTGAAGTTGAAGATCTAGCAGGTTTTTGTGAAGAGAGGGCTGAATGGCACTGGGATATGAGGGGAGGGTGGGGAAGGGGGTAAAGACTCTCAGGGCTTCCCTGAGTTTTCCTGCTGATTTTGGTATTCAGCCCTTACAGAATTGGGTGTGGGGGAGGGGGTGTATGGTTGATTGGCACAAGGACGGATAACGCAGGGCAGTGTTTCTCAAACCCCGCAGAGATGCATCATGGGCGTGCGTTTGCCTTCATCATTTCCCAAGAGATATTCCCAAGACCTTAAAAATATTGCCAACCGACAGCATATCTCTGGAGGCAAGTCTTGGGAAAGAGTTACAAAAAAATACAAAAAAAAAATTCTACAAAGTAAAAGTACGAGTCGGTTATGTGCTGTTCGTATGGACGTATTAACATTTCGCGGAAGAGCAGTCTGTCCTGACGAGCAGCTCGGCGGGGCCCAGCGTATGCGGGTCCTCTCAGACGGAGCTGAGCTTGACCAGGCCCCGGACCGAGTCCTCGTGCAGCGAGTCCATGCTGGCCGGGTCGTACAGCTGCGGGGCCTGGCCGCAGGGCAGCACGCCAGGGGGCGAGGGCGCCTCCTCGGGGGTCCGCATGTGGTGGTGGGGGTGTGGGTGTGGGTGAGGGTGAGGGTGGGGATGGTGGTGGTGGTGGTGGGGGTGGGGGTGGGGGTGAGGGTGGTGCTGGTGGTGATGGTCCCCTTCCCAGCACAGGCTGGTGGTGGAGGTGGGCAGGGAGGGGTGGCCGGGGGCCAGGGCAGCGCAGTGGCCCCCCAGGGACGTCCTGCCGGGCAGGGGGGGCTCCCCGCCGGCGGAGACGGGCTCGCTGTGGAGCAGGGGCGTGGCTGCGGCCTGCAAAACGAATTTGGTGCTCTGAATGCACTGGTCCTGATCACACTGAGGCAGAGGGGGCAGAGGGAACGCGAGGAGGGACGCCATCCATCATGGTTAGAGAAGGGGGGGGGGAGTAGAGGAATATACAAAGTGTGGGGGGGGGGGCATGGGTTAATATGAAGAGAAGGGGTATGTGGAGGTGGAGGAAGAGAAAAGAAGAAAGTTGTTAGTGACATCATGCAAGCCCGCCCCTCCCCCCCATTCAAAATGCAGGTAACAAAATCTACCATCAAGAAACGCAATGCAATTTTAACAATGGATTTACAGGGACTAACAAATATCCCTGAATGTGTCTGTCAGTACACTTGAACACCCTCTGGGAGTTTGTACGGTGGTGAAAGTGAAGAAGGGTGTGGGTGGAGCACTGTGGAGTTGGAGCTCTGTCCCTAATACGCCAGCGCATCTGTGGGTGAGCCAAACCAGGGGAGGGAAGAGGCGTATGCACGTGTTCTCATGCGTTACAAATCCCCCCGCTCCCCCAGGCCAATCTCAAACCCCCCACCCAACCAATACGATCCACCATCCACTATGTTCCAATCCAATAGGCACAAATCTCCACACAGTGGTGGATTTTCAAATCATGTATCGATTCTCAAGACGCAAAGATTTAATTAATTCCACAGCCCATCACGAGCAACCAGTCCATCATTAGATGGAGCAGCAAACTAATACACGACCTCCAGGTGCCTCATTTACCCTCATGGTTAGTGTTCATTACTCCTCTCTAATTCAATTTAGCATGCAGCTAACTTGACATCTTGGCAGAGCACTTTATTACAATAAAGGATAAATAAACATGAATACAACAGCGAGGAGCGTTGCTATGGCTTGTTTAATTTACGCCGGTATCAGTCCGCTTGCAGTGAAATTACTCCCAAACCACTTTAGCCACTCCAGCCTGTCAGCTGTTACCATGGGAACGGAGACTGACAGGCTGTCATGTTCAAGAGCTGCGGTTAAATCTTTGTTTCCTTGGGTAGGAGGTGACAACTCCCATGTCAGGGAAGAAGTGCGAGGCCTTCACGGCGCACCTTCACAGAAGATTCACACGTTTGGTCTCCGGGATAATTGCACAACGAGCACCTGTGTATCCGTGGGATCATTGCGTAAACAGAACCTGGAGTGAATCAGCTACGAAAACGGCGAATCGACAGCAAGTCTGTTCGTTAAACATTCACCGTAACTCGACTTCTCTAAGCACAGGCTTTGTCTTTCTTGTTTTCACCCCTGGAACAGGGAAGGCTCGAGACGGAACTGAAGCAGATGGCCGCGACCTCACATTACACACTGCATCAAAAAGACCCGAGATCCTCTCATGTTTTCCCCAAGTGCGGCTTTGCTGCTGAAAACAGTGCTGGTACTTTGAGCTACCGCTATTATGTTCCTGAATCCCAAAATGTTTAAGTTCTGAGGGTGATGACAGTCCCATATTTGAAGCCAGACCTCATTATTTGAATTCCCAGAATCTTTACGCTATTATTTTTATTTAAACCAATATTTCCGCTTCATTGGTTAAAGTATTTTTCCCAGAAGTCCTCTGGTGTGGAACATCTTTTCCATGTGGCCAGATTGGGAGGGGCACTGCAGTAGTTTAGACTCGCGTTATGCAACCATTACCTAATGCGTTAGAGCTTTAGCATCTAAACACGTCGTCCAGCAATCCAAAGGCCTGTAAGCACGTAGCTAAACATCGCTGATGAGCCAACAGGCCTCGAACTTCAACCAGGACTGTTAAGCCAGCTGGTTGTGGAAAACAGTCTGGAGTGGCCTACTGCTTAAAAGCCGAGCCAATCAGAGCAGGAGGGTGCGATTTGAGGATCACTCGAGCTTCTGAATGAAGGCAATACTATCAGAAAAGGAACCGGTGGCAATTTCACCATTCACTATCCGCAGAATCGAACGCGTTCAAAATAAGGAAATTGAAGGACTGGGCTTGTATTCGTGACACTTGAGACATTTTAATTTAATGACAAAATGAGTGATTACACCCCTGTCATTAGTACAGTGTAGAACCCCAGGGGACACATTCTTTAATGTTGCAGTTACGCTCCATGTGTGGGCATCGAACGCCCACCCTTAGCAATGGAACAGACAACACTGACTGTTCTTCTCTCCCACGGTTGATTCCATCATTAGGTGGGTTCTGACGTTTCACAGTTCCGTCTCCATCGAGCGTGGTTCTGCTCCAGTGGGTGGGTTTGCCACGGCCAGAGGAGGGCGCTGTTTTCTAGTTTAAAGACGCGTCCCTGTCTTTACTCCAGCGATCGTGATCCGGAGGCGTGCTCTGAAGTGTTGTGAATTACTTCAGCGTGCGTGTGCCTTCCCCGAAACGTCTTAAACTGCTCCAGCATGTGTTTCGTATTTGGAAATTCCTCTCAGACAGAACCGCCTCTGGGGGATCGTTATCGTAATGCACATTCAGTTATGCACTCGGCAACCTGCCTGGTGGCGCAACTTTGATTTAGTCATTTTGACATCAAAGGTTGAAGCACAGAGACAGGCCTCGCCGTTGGCTACATGCAAAGAAACAGCCCCGCTGATTGGTTACAGGCAAAGGAACAGCCCTGCTGATTGGTTACAGACACAGAAACAGCTCTGGCAATTGGTTACAGGCAGCTGACATGGGGCGGGGGGGAAAGTGCACAGGAGACAGGCACCACAGAGGAAGAAGAGCGAGGAAATGACATCGAGAGCCACAGCTGGTGCTAACGAGGGGGGCGGGGCTGCTCTCTGACGGTCTTTCTCAGAACCTGTGGCTGATTGGCTGCTTCGGTACCGTCCTAACTCCACCTCACCCCCAATCAGCATGATGATTAGCAAGACCAAGTAGATAAAGGGTAGTGCTGGGCAAAGAACCCCACAGAGTCTCTACACAGGACAAACCATGATATGGAAAATTGAAATGCCTGGCAGATTGGCTATAGGGCAGTAGGACAGGGGTGAACTTAAAGATATGGTCAGAAAACTTGCATTTGACTGGTGTTATGTGTATTAAGTACTTTAACAACTGAGTGTTCCAGACAGCATACTACAAGCTTAGAAGCCCCCCCCCCCCCCCCATTTACATAAGGTCACAAACAGGCCTTGAAACAAGTCGCTGATTTGAGAGACACTAAATCCTCTCAGATCTCTGCAGATAACTTTGGACTATCAAAAGCGTGTCAGATTTAAGGTCTGATTGCAGCTCACAGTGTTGCCTAACAACGTAGATATTTGACCGGCTTTTATTTAAGAGGGTTCCATTTGCGTTTCCATTTAGGGAACATACACCACAATCTAGTCTCGTTCTATATCTACGCTTGGCTCAGGAAGTGTGGGTTGGGTGAGGGCCCTTACCATGTGGCTCTGCGTCTGGGTGGTCCCATACACGGTGCTCCCGTTGGTGTGGGGGGCGGGCTGGGGCGTGTCGGGCTGGACGAAGCCCCTCCTGTCGATTAGGCTGCGGAGAGGAGAGCGTAGAAACGGATGAACACTGACATAGCTCGGGCCGTTAGATAACAGGGAGCTAGCGGGGAGCAGATCAGCGAGGAGGCGATGACATCATGTTTGCTTTATTTCTATAAACGGGAAGGGAAGGGAAGGGAAGGGAGTGAGGAAAGCATAAGAGAAAAAGGAAAAAAAGGCTTTCATCTGGATGTCTGTGTGTGTCAGAGAGAGTCAGAGAGGGAGAAAGAGAGTGCCTCCGTGTATGAGAACGCATACACGTGTATGTGCGTGTGTGTGCGTGTGTGTATGTACTGTATGTATGTTTCTGTGTGTGCACGTGTGTATGTGTATGGTCTTCTGGACGTTTCCCCTCCTCTTTCAAGTTGGCCCACGTCACCCCACTGCTGAAAAAGCCCACTCTGGACCCCTCTGTCATCCAGAACTACCGTCCTGTCTCCCTTCTCCCTTTCCTATCCAAAACAATTGAACGAGCTGCTTCTAATCAACTCTCCTCTTTTCTCTCCCTGAACAACCTCCTAGACCCCTACCAGTCTGGCTTCAGACCTGGCCACTCGACAGAGACCGCACTCCTCTCGGTCAATGAGTCGCTTCACGCCGCACAAGCAGCCTCCCATTCATCTGTCCTGATCCTCCTAGACCTTTCTGCCGCCTTTGACACCGTCAACCATCCCATCCTCCTGTCCTCCCTGGCAGCTATGGGGATCTGTGGCACAGCACTTGACTGGATTGAGTCCTACCTCTCCGGTCGCTCCTTCCAAGTCGCCTGGGCTGGTGCAGTATCAGCACCTCGCCCCCTTGCCACAGGAGTTCCCCAGGGCTCTGTCCTTGGTCCCCTCCTATTCTCCCTGTACACCCAATCTCTTGGTCCTGTAATCTCTGCCCATGGGTTGTCCTATCATTGTTATGCCGATGACACCCAACTCTTTCTCTCCTTCCCGCCCTCTGACACTCAGGTCTCTGCTCGAATCTCTGCCTGCCTGAGGGACATCCAGAGCTGGATGGATAACCACCATCTTAAGCTGAACCCAGGCAAGACGGAGATGATCTTCATCCCTGCTCCATCCTCTAACCTTCTTGACTTTTCTATTTCCCTGGGGGACACTGTGGTGTCATCATCACCCACCGCAAAAAACCTTGGAGTGGTGATGGACAACAGACTGTCCCTCTCCCAGAACATCACGGCGGTGAGTCGAACGTGCAGGTTCTTCCTGTACAACATCCGGAGAATCCGCCCCTTCCTCACCACCTACGCAACCCAGCTCCTGGTTCAAGCGATGGTCCTGTCCCGCTTGGACTACTGCAACTCGCTACTGGCTGGTCTGCCAGCATCCGCCATCAGACCCCTGCAGCTCATCCAGAATGCTGCAGCGCGTCTGGTCTACAACCTCCCCAGACATTCCCATGTCACCCCCCTGCTCACTGACCTCCACTGGCTGCCTGTTATGGCTCGCATCAAATTTAAGTCCTTGGTGCTTGCATACCAGGCAGCTAAGGGGTCAGCACCAGGGTACATTCAGAGGATCATCAGACCCTACACACCAGCCAGACCTCTCCGTTCTGCCACCTCTGGACGCTTGGCACCTCCCCTCTTCGCGTCTGCACTTCCCGCTCCCGTCTGCTGTCTGTCCTGGCCCCTCGCTGGTGGAATGACCTCCCCGTGATGGTCAGAACAGCAGAGAATCTCACCACTTTCAAACGCAGACTGAAGACTCATCTCTTCAGGCTGCACCTCTCCCCACCCCTCCCTAGCCTATAGTTCAGCTCATTGTACCTAGCTAGGATAATTTGATTATGTTAGTGTATCTGGTAGGATTGTTTTTGTATGATTAGGTGTGATTCCAGTGCTAGTTTGTACTTTGTACTTGGTAGGATTCTTGCTGCTGAACAAGCTTACTCTACAGGGTTGGAGTCCTGATCGATGTGGTCACTTCTGGCACTACGATCCTTACTTCACTCTAGTGTTTCTTTTGCGCCTCTACATCTTGAAACCTATGCACTTGTTGTACGTCGCTCTGGATAAGAGCGTCTGCTAAATGCCTGTAATGTAATGTAATGTAATGTATGTGCGTGTGTATGTACTATATGTATGTATGTATGTGTGTGTGCGTGTTTGTGTGTGTGTGCATGTGTGAGTATGCGGGCACATTTATAGGTGTGTGTGTGCGCATGTGTGTGTGCGTGTGTGTGCGTGCATAGGTGTGCACATGTGTGTGTTTCAGTGACAGAGCCCCTGACTGAGTGACTCCAGCTGCAGAACACCTGATCCTCCGCCTGTCCCAGGGCCACTCAGCAGACGGATGCCACCTGTCCCCTTTCGCTTTGCGCTGGCCTTTCGAGACCGAAGGCGTTTCCTCGGTGATTCACTGCTTTTCCCGCGTGCGCACCGCAGACGGGGGTGACCTCTGCCACGGTGAGCTCGCTGGCGTGATGTCACAGGCGGCTTCTCTCTCTACAGAGGAGGGCGGGGAAAGCGCGTACGAGCTCAACCCGTACACGCTGCGCAGGGGCGCTACGCTAACGTTTCCTTTCCAAGGAGAACACGGGGCACAGGAGCGCACTTCTGCTTCCGAATTAGTAGATGTTCTCCTGTAACGTTTTTTCCAGTTAGCATGCATCAGTTTTCAGGAGCAAATGGTCCTGGAAAACAGTACAAACTGTACAAACAGGTGGAACATCCAGTGCTAGCTCCCAGGAACGCGGGTGTGGGAGACGTTTGGAGACAGGGTCTGCGTGCTAAATATATACCGCCTCCGAAACGCGTTTTCTGCTTCTTATTTTCTAACTGCGCGCGCGGGCGAGAGAACACAAAGGCTCCAGCCGCCGGCCTTCGTCAGCGTTTCGCCGGCGACCGCGAGCGAGCGAGCGAGCTTTCTGGAACGGTGACGGATTCTCAGAAAGAAAGACGTGGGGGGGGGGTTCCGCTGACGCGTGCACAAATAGTGAATGAATGAGGGGGGGGAGGGACGGATGGAGGGGGGAAGGGAGTGAGGAAATTAGTGTGGGGAGGAAGAGAGGGGGGAAGGGCGTGAGGGAATAAGTGTAGAGAGCGAGAGAAAGGGAACAAGTGTGGGGAGGGAGAGGGGGAAAGGGACTGAGTGAGTAAGTGTGAGGAGGAAGAGAGAGGGGGAAGGGAGTGAACGATTATGTGTGGGGAAGGAGGGAGCGAGTGATCGAGTGGGGGAAGGAGGGAGGGGGGGGAATGGAGGGAGGACACAAACCCTGCGGGACTCACCTGGGCGGGACGGGCCCACACAGGGCGGAGCAGCAGTTGGTGACGATGCTGCCGTAGCTGTAGGGGTTGTAGTTGTCCTTCCCTCTTTTTGTCGACCACGTTCCCTTAATCTGGGGGAAGGACACGCACAGTACAAACAGCATTAATACTCACTTTCCAGCCTGCTATGAATGCCCTAGACTACAATACAGTGAGAATGAGATATCTGAGAAACTAAACCAGGGCTGGCCAACCCTGTTCCTGGAGATCTACCATCCTGGATAATTTCATTTCAACCCTAATTTGACGCACCTGACACTACTAATTAGCAGCTCAATGACATCTCTTGCTGTTGAACAAAGTGTGCTTTATTAAAGTCAGAGTGAAAATCTACAGGATGGCAGATCTCCAGGAAGAAGGTTGGGCAGCTGTGATTTAAACTATTTAAAAAAAAGAAATCGTAGGCAGGTACTTACATCTTCATTTGTCGTCTGGTTTGAGCTGATTAAGTAGGTGTGGAACCCAGAGAGACCCACTATTGACCAGACGGAGAAGAAGCACACCACCACCTCCAGCACAGTGCGGACAGTCAAGGAAGAGAACACTGCAGCGAAAATCAATATGGCCGCCCCTTGACCAGGCAGAATTAAGAGGCTCGCATAGCTTCCACTGCTGCTTTCAAAGGGACACGTAAGGATTTATTAAACCAGCTTTAATGTGATGTGCAAGCAGTTTTGTGACCTCCCTCAGATGGAAGCACAGTTACTGACAGCTGTCCTCTCCTCAGTCTTCCTCTCAGGACTGCTGCCCCCCTCCCTCTACTGCTTTCTCCCCACTTGCCTGGCAATTGCAGGTCAAGCTGAGGGAATGTCGATCCCAATCTCAAATTGGTGTGTGTGTATGCGCCTGCCCACATACATACGCACGCACGCACACACACATGCACACTCAAGCAACCACAAATACACACATACACATACGAACAAACAACCACAGATACACAGACACACTCACACACTCAAACAACCGAAAATACACACACACAAACAATCACATATAGACACACACACATAGACAAACAATTACAGATACACAGACACACACACACGCAAACACACACAAACACACTGAAATACCCACAAATACACAAACGCGCGCACACACACACACACACACACACACACACACACACACACACACACACACCCACACACACACACACACAGACAATTACAATATGCGAACATGTACAAGCGCATTTCCAGCTTTGTATGCCTTTATATATCTGCAGGTCTGTATTCTTAATTAGTGTGCTGTCTGCTTTCTCTGGGAAGACTGCACTGCTGTGTGTTAAAACCACGCTGGCAAGGACATTACTGTACATCTCATGTGGTTCTGAAATGTCCTTCCTACTTAAGCAAGGATTTTACACAAAAAAAAAACTAAATCAAAAGAAAAAAACCTGCCGTACACTTCACAGTAACAGGCACACGGACGGCGGCCAATTAGGAGGCGCATTGTCTTTTTTTTTTTACATCCGTCAGTGCTTTCCAGGTGTGTCATCAGCAAGACAATCTTCAGAGCCTGAAGAAGTTCAGTCCCTTAAAAGCCAGGTTTCTGTCATGCGCCGTATCCACGCCGCAACGTCAAAGCACAGGGATTTCAAAACATCAGAGGAAGCGGTCCGCACACGCACCCGCACGCAGGCACACGCGTGCGGCGCAGTCGGGCGCACATGCCGCGTGCGCAACAAAGGATATCTGGCGGGGCTGTCTTTGAGTGCGCTGAGGAAGCTCGTCCGACGAGACCCTGCGGGAGCGGCACAGGCAGAGGAGAGAGCTTTAGCGAGGACGCCGCGATGTCACAATACCCACGTCTCCGCCACCTAACCGTTTCGACCAATCAGACGCCGAGCGGCCACCGGGTTAGACGGCAGGACGCAGAACGTCGTCTTTAATGTTCCGAGCCCTGCCGGAGTTCTGGAACACGCCGTCTGGGATGAGCGGTGAACGTATTGGAGTAGACAGGTGTGCGGTACAGGCTAGCTGTCAGCTAGCGTAGCAGAGAGCGTATTAACTCTGACAGAGCAGCAGCAGCAGCAGAGCTCAGTGTCTGCTGGCTCGCGGTATAACTGCACTCAACACAAAGAGCCTGGGCACTTACGAGACTCTAAAACCGGAAAACGGTAATCTTTTCTATTACCGAACGCTTTACCAAAAAAAAAAAAAGCCAAGATAGCCTGACGCATCACGTGTGCGTTTATTGCGCGATGTAGGTCTTTCCGGGTGCCAGGGTAATGAGGCCTACTGACAAACGTAAAAAATGAATCCATGAAACGGGGGGGACGCCTGGCGGTTTCCAAGCGCTGATTAATAAGCGTTCGTCCGCACCCCCCGTGCAGCGATGCTCGTTAGGCCTTCGTACGTCCCGGGCCGCCCCCCCCCCCCCCCCCCAGGTTTGGGGAATGCGGTCATTAGCACTCGGGTAGGGGGGACTGCTGGCGGGCGAGGGGGGGGGGGGGGGAGCGTTGTGCGGCAGCACGCACAGAAGGCTAGCCCCACCTCTTCCATCACAGAGACAGCCCGGTTAGTTAGGGAAACGGCTTCCCTCATACCAGGAAGGCGGTTTGTCTCGCCCTAAAAACAGCCGTGTCCTCAAAGCGGAACCGCGTATTTATTCCTCATCCGGAATGCAGTTATTTACGCGTCATGGCAACGCTAAAGTTGGCCTCACAACAGAAAATAAAGTACAAATACATACATGAAATACATTTATCAGAAATGCATTTGTGAAGGAGAAGTAGTTTGCTGCATCCAGTCAGGGTACACAATTCGTTATTTTAGCATCTCAATGTGCTTTGTCGGATGAATTCCGAGCTCAGGCATGGGAAAAAAAGCACTTGGAATAGTTCTAAATGGAACCATGAAAGCTAAATTCTAAAGATTAAGCCTATCGAGCCAATCTTAATGACAGCGCGTTTCGACATTTCCAAGAAATGTCATTGAAGCGTTTGTTTCCACCGCTCCATTTGTTTTCTGTGCTCACACAGCAGAGAGTGGTTTTTTTACTGCGTAAAAATAAAAAATAAAAAGACGTTTGCGCGGAAGTGGGCGGATTCGCCGACTTTCCGGCGCGTCGCCGGGCCAGCCCCGCCGCTCGGGTTCGCGGTACTCACTCAGGATGACGTGCGTGATGACGAAGGTGAAGATGAAGATGGTGAGGAAGGACAGCGAGAGGATGAAGAGGTAGAAGAAGCGGTAGTTCCTCTTCCCCACGCAGTTCCCTACCCAGGGACAGTGGTGGTCAAAGCGCTCTGCAGAGAGAGAGAGAGAGAGAATGAAAGAGAGAGATAGAGAGAGAGGAGAGGGAGAAAGAGAGAGATAGAGAGAGAGAGTCAGACAGAGAGAGAGAGAGAGAGAGAGGGGAGAGGGAGTGAGTGGGAGTGGGCACTAGTAATGTAACCGCTCAGTTTTTCTGAAGCAACACGAAAACTCCTCCAGCTCTGCCTCAGCTGTGTTACCCTAAAGAGAATCCCAGTGTGATTCACCACAATGAACATTATACAGCGCAGGCTGTTACATTTCCACCCACACAGTCAAACCCACACCAGATAAACCTGCGCCATTCACACACAGACTTACCCACACAGTCAAACCCACACCAGATAAACCTGCGCCATTCACACACAGACTTACCCACACAGTCAAACCCACACCAGATAAACCTGCGCCATTCACACACAGACTTACCCACACAGTCAAACCCACAGCAGGTAAACCTGAGCCATTAACACACACACACACACACACACACAGACATATCCACACAGATAAACCCACACCAGATAGACCTGAGCCATTAACACACACACCCACACACACACACACACACAGACATACCCACACAGATAAACCCACACCAGATAAACCTGAGCTGTTCGCACAAGGGCACAGAAACACACACACAGACACACCCACACAATGAAACATGCAGACTTACTCCACACAGACTCACCCACACAGTCGAACACAGACTCACCCACACAGTCAAACACAGACTCACCCACACAGTCAAACACAGACTCACCCACACAGTCAAACACAGACTCACGCACACAGTCGAACACAGACTCACCCACACAGTCAAACACAGACTCACCCACACAGTCAAACACAGACTCACCCACACAGTCAAACACAGCCTCACCCACACAGTCAAACACAGACTCACCCACACAGTCAAACACAGACTCACCCACACAGTTGTCGCACAGGCTGCAGTGCGAAGCGCGCGGCGGCCTGAAGATCTTGCAGGTGAAGCAGTACTTCAGCTTGACCGTCTGCCCGTTGATGACCACCTCTTTGGTCCGGGGGGGCGGGCGGTAACCCCCCGAGATGGGGGCGTTATCCGCGTCTGAGGGAACGCCGCCGGGAGAGAGAGAGACAAACGAGGTTCACCTCAAACGTGCGCTGCTCGAACAACCGCACTTTAAACATTCGTTCCGGGAATACAATGTATCCAAATGGAAATAGAATATGGAGCCACTCAGTGTTCTAGATGAGCAGTCATTCAGCCCAGACTGGAAAGAGCTTCTATCTCCTCACTGCCTCGTTACTATGAAAAGCTGACACGAGCTTCCACTTGTGGAAAAAAGTTCTAGTCTCTCTCTCCCATAAAAGATCCCCTTCTCTCGCCCAGCTCTCCGCAGCTGAGTGCAGCTTAAATTCATTCGTTTCGCACAACTGCGTTTTTTTAAACAAACTGGCCGTGCGTTAAAATGGCCGCTGCGAAGGACGTCGGGGGAAGAAGAGGGTCACCCTGACTTTTTGATTTTCCGGACCATTTCACGTTTTTTGAAACCCCATTAGATTTCGAACCAGCCTCGGGAAGAGTGAAGATTGGCTGAATGAGCAATGAAATAAGCTAGGCTGGGACAGATCGTCTACACTGGCATTACACTGTTGCAAAAAAATGACAAGTTCTACATTTGGGCATTTCGACACGTTTATTCTTAGGTGAAATGTGTGGCGCATTCTGTAGGGAGGCTGGGTTGGGGTTCGATCTCCATCATAGCGCCGAGCACTGATCCCTTCTGTTACCCTCTCTGGTAAATGGTAAATGGACTGCATTTATATAGCGCTTTTATCCAAAGCGCTTTACAATTGATGCCTCTCATTCGCCAGAGCAGTTAGGGGTTAGGGGTTAGGTGTCTTGCTCAAGGACACTTCGACACGCCCAGGGCGGGGTTTGAACCGGCAACCCTCCGACTGCCAGACAATTGGTCTTACCTCCTGAGCTATGTCGCCCTCTCTGCTTTCTAGCTTTCTGAATAAAGGAAAAAACGGCGGCTCACATTCAAGTCTCGTCCCATATTCGGAGAATAGTGCCGTTCTTCTTGAAATAAAAAAACATCGATCAGGCATCGCCTTTGTTGTGCACAACACTTTCACACAAAAATACAACATTCTGTAATAACACAAAGGAACGCTGACAAAAAAAAACACAGACAGACAGTTTTGCGTGGGCTGACTAGACGTCAGCGGGCCAGCGAGGTGACACTGCAGCTTCGACGGGAATACGAAGCGCACCTCAACAAGCGCCGTTGCATAAGACTAAAAAGATCGTATTTAGAATTTGAATTATCCGGTGAATTCGTGTTTTTTTTTTAAACGTGTGACCTCATCTCGGTGGCGGGCTGAAGAGCGGTGTGCGTAATAGCCGGGCTTTTTTTTTTTTGCGATTCTCGGCGGAGGAAGTGCGCGTGGGCGGGTAGGTTATTCGGCACCTGCTCTCCTGGAGGAGGAGGAGGAGGAGGAGGAAGCGCTTGCGTGGAGAAATACGGCTGGAGATTACGCTCAAAACGAGCGCGCGGGGTCCCTTCCGCCCCCCCGCGAACGCGGTCGATACTCCTACCCCCGACGGAGGCCCGCTTCAAACGGCCTGCCCCCCCCGCCAGCCCACGGCGAGGCTAATTAGCATCCCCCCCTCTCCTTCGCAGAGGCACCGGGGGAGCAGGGAAATTAGCGTAACGGCGGACAGCTACGCGTAAATCACGACGGAGAGTGTGAGGGAAGCGAGGGCTTAGAGAGGCAGAGAATGCGCGCGGTAGCAGCACAGCCCAGGCCGACCGCTGCTACGACAGCAACGTGGGCTGGACCCCGAGGTGGTGGGACACATTCAGAACTAGAACACCTACTTCATTCCTGCGTTTGTGTTTTATGGGAATCGCCTTGGTTCGAAAACCAACCCCACCACCCAAATGGCAAACCTTCCTTTTTATGATGATTAAATGCAATAACACAATTAAGGCAATTCATCAGAAAACATTTTATAAAAACAATTTTAAAAAAAAACCACTCTACCAAATAGATTATTTTTGAGCATGTAAGACAAAAAGACTGTTTCACTGTCACCAAATCAAGCAACTGGGTGAAAGGACAAAGAAGTCAGACAGCACAACTCGAGACCTCATACTTTTAGTGCAGGTGGGGCGCCACCATTCTATCCCCTGAGTGAAAGTCCTTCGCATGGATTGTGCCAGAAACTCCGGCTGGGTCACAGACAGCTCACGTGCTGCTTGACTTCAGCCGGGAGACGATCTCACCGTTACCCCCGCGCTCCAAAGAGGCCCCGTCAGAGGGCTGCGGTTCGGCGTCTCCCCCCGATGGATCCCCACCCCTCCGCCCGCCCCCCGTAACCTGGTTACGAACACTCTGCGAACGTGCTGCCGGAGCTCGCGGCCCGCGGGAGGGCGCGTGTGAGAGCGAGGTCACCCAGCAGACGGTTCTAATCACTGAGAGCGTCGGTGCGATCGCGATCAAACGCTGCGATGGAGGAACTAGGGCGACGCGCCTCTCGTCGGTGTGGTGTGGTGTGGTACCAGGGCTGCTTTTGCAGCGAGCCGGGCAGTTAGTCTGCTCGTGGCCAGCGAATGTAGCGGCGTACCCTGCGTACAGTTGGAGGAGCTCTGTCTGAGCGATGGCAGGCAGTGGGAATCGTGGGTGGGCGGCTATAGCAACGTGGATTTGCAACCGCGGTATATCAAGCCGCTTTTCCACCGCTTGGTACCGGCTCAACTCGACTCGACTCTACTCGATTTTTTTGGTTTTCCATCGGCAAAAGTTGTGGATATTACCTGGTACCTGGTACTTTTTTTTGGTATCGCCTCAGTCGAGGTTCCAAGCGAGCTGAGGCGATACCAAAAGGCGACGTGAAAACAGCGCAGACCGCTGATTGGTCAGAGAGGATCAGTTTCATGCGGCGCCGCTAATGACGACCAGCTAACACTGACGGGGGTACTTATCTGCAGCGGAAAACGAAGTACCTGGCTTCGAAAGCGAGTAGAGTCGAGCAGAGCCGGTACCATGAGGTGGAAAAGCGGCTCTAGAAACACACGTCGACGTTAGGATTACTCAAGGACAGCGATATCGCTGCATATTTTGTCCGCTTCGCGACCGGGGGCAGAGACACACAGGCCCTGGCCGGTGAGGTGGAGGTGGCGGCGTGGGTGGAGGCGATATGTTGCTGCAGTACAGGAGCGGCCCAGGCTCGCGCGTCGAGAGCTCGAACGCGGCGATGCGCGCAGAGAGAAGCCAAAGAATGAATCCCATTCCCGGCAGGCAGAGAAAGAGAACGCCCACTCGATCTCTGCTGAGATAAACCACGCGATAGCGGTCCTAGCCTTTTCTTTCCTGTGTTTCATTAGACAGAGATGAGAGATGTGGCCAAAAAAGCAACAAAAATGAGTTGTCTACAAAACCTGTGCCATGTACTGGTCTTATTCTGTACGGTCGGGACAAGTGGAATTCCAGAACATTCTGTCCTGAACATTAGAGAGAAAATCTTTTCATACGAAAATTCTATAGTGCCGCTTAAATAACTGCAATTACCCTGCACTAGGGATTTGCACAAACCATTCTGCGTTGCCCTTACAATCTCAAAGAGCAGAAGAGAGGAGAGGAGAGAGAGAGAGACTGATCATAAAAGAGAAGAGGACAAACTGCGATTGCTCACACTAGCGTGGGAGCTAACACTACAAGGAATCAATACCACATGCCCATCAGAACACAATGATGCACGTAAAGGACAGGCACTGCCCTTACAACCGGTCAGTCTGTAATGAAGCACATGCAAAATACATCAAATGCAGATTATACAAAGACCTTATACAAAAGCATAACGGCCATGTTAGATGAATTAAATTACAGCTGGCCTGTTTGACTAAGGCAATTCACATTGGTCAGCTGTTGCTGGCTAGGTGGCAAAGGATACAGCCAGTTTACCCTCCTAAACTGATGCTTGTAAAAATATTTTTCAAAATGTTCTTTTAGCTTATCCCACAGGATCTGATCGTTAGAGAGTTACTTATGATGTCAGAGATTCTAGACAGCGTGCACAGGCCTGGTGACACCCTCCCCCTTCACTCGAAGGGATATATCTGGCGAAGGCTTGTGGGGCACACCCAGACACATCTGCGAAACACATGACAGGTTCCTCTTCCTGTTTTTGGGAAGCCACAGCAGGGGACCCGTGAAACTCCCCTCTCGGACACCTCTGTCGACGGAAAGCGTATGCGCGTGTTCTTCTACCCCGTTCCCTGCAGCTGGAGAACTGTTGGGGGGGGGGGGAAGAGAGCTCCACCCATCGATACCAGAGGCCACCCGGAGACGCGCAGCACCCGTAATGTAAAAAACAAACAGCATTAATAATTAATGCGAGACACTTGTGACAGGAGCCCCGCTTGGTAAAAATGAAAGGGGAAAATCGAGTTTTACGGAAAAAAACGAGGAGTTTATTTCCTCTTCCAGCCCCAACCCTGCTACAGTAGGGGGCATGGCCTCTGCCTGAACGAAGTCAGATAACCTCACAGACGCTGCGGACAATGGGAAGGGGGCAGGCCCGGCGTTTGCCAACACGGCCTAGCTGTCCTTGAACTCCCAGCCCAGGCAACCAGGCTGCTGTTTACAGACCCACTTCCCTATGCCCCCCACACACACACCCCCCCCTCCACAACTCAGGCCTGTATGAGTGCCAACACACCCGGAATACGAGAACACAAGGACACAAACGCAGACAGAAACGATAACCCTCAGTACTGTACACATAAATAATCCGTGAAGGCATGAGATCACTCTAGTGCACTTTTGGAAAGAGATTAATCGCAAGTTATGACAAGAACAGACTGCGGGTCTGATTTGCATATTTTAATATCTGGAGTTTCGTTCCCATTTGTAAACAGCCTCAGTTTTCTGCCAAAAGTAAAAAAAAAAAAAAAAAAGTCTTGGCAAATCAATTCACTTTCTCTCGCTGACACAAGTTACGTAAGGATGTCACATATCCTGGTGCTTTTATAAATGACAGACAGGCCAAAGGGTGAGGCCGTCAAAAACGTAAAAATGTAGCATTCAACAATGACGCTTTCCTTCCTTTTCGATGTACAAGACGCTCGGTCCCCCCCCCACAGTTGCCAAATGTTTATCCTGCGACCGAAATCCATCGAAACATCTGCCCAAATTTAGTCACTCTCACACCAGGCAGCCGGTCTGGGGCTAACCGGTCTGTTGCCGTCTGCGTTTCTGGGCAGCGTATTCCCAGAAAGAAGAAGAAGAAGAAAAAAAACTCAAGCTAAACTCTTTACACATCTGTTTTTGCCTTCCAAAAAATGCACATTGTGGGCAAGAGTGCGTTCCCTTGGTCTGAGTCCTGAGAGGAATACCCCCCAGAGATCTCAGCAGTCACCACTGGTCATACATGGGATAGAACTGATGAGCTTCCTGAAGCAGTGAGATGAGTACTGCTCCTAGCTATTGTTTATTCACACGCACGCACGCACGCACGCACGCACCCCCACGCGCACATGCACACCCACGCGCACACGCACACTTTCCCTTCCCACAATCCTTTTCCGCTTCAAATGTAAAGGTCCTTGTCCTGACCGCAGATTAATTACTCGTTGACTTGTCACGGGCATACAGATGGCATTCGGAACAATAACGTTACATCACTTCCACCCCGATGTCAAAAGCAGCCCCATCTGTCCTGTCCGTTCGTCCAGGCTTTTTATTTTTCATTTCCCCTGGCTGCTTTTCCTGTTTTTCAGCCACGGTCACACCTTCAACGCGTCTCCACGTCTCTGTTGAACTGGGTAGCAGACACAGCAATGTTTGCTGAAACGTCCAACAGGCAAAGTGATTTTAGATCGTTTAGCCTCAAGTACTGCTCATGGGATCTCATCGTCAAGGCTGCAGTCAATCTGTGCACAAACATTAGCTACGACTGGGATGCAATTAGCTAGAAGGGAAATTACGCTGTTTATTTTTTGTGCCCTCTCAATCGGTTCTGAGCACCAATTGGAAGCTCTGTGTGGAAAAAAGAGCCAATGGTAAATGATGTCAAAGGGATGGATGGGAGAAAACCCATCAAAGTGGCTGGCACGGCTGGTGAAATGACACAGCAAACTGAAGTCTACCAGAATTTAACCCTGGGGTTCGTGTTCATTTCAAGCTCCGATGCTGCATCTAACACCAACGCTGTTTCAGTTCAAATTTAGGCTAAAACTTTGTTTTACTTGCAAATTAAGTGAACGGCCAATCTCAATGACGTACAGGCCCTGAACACATGGAGCTGAGCCCATCCCCATACCTGGCTCTGCACAAGGCGGTTACATCTCCAGCCGCAGAATGACGGATGTATAAAAGGTTTAAACCAAACAGATCTGCGTCCGTAGCTGCGACAGGCCTCATAAAATGTCTCCTTCAAAAGGAGGGTGAGGGAATCTGTTTAGTCTGGAGCAAAACCACCTAGGAGCTCCTCGGAACCGACTTGGAGCTCGAGGTGGACAAAAAAAAAAAGGACGGTTCACAGTCGAGGAATGTTCCGGAAGGTCTACATTGTCAGCCGTGCAATCGCAGCTGGTAGCCATTATTCAAAAACCTGCGCTTCCGGCCTTCCTCAGACTCAAAGTGCATCACGGGTTCCAGCTTCGCCTCCCGCAAAAGCCTCTTAACGAGGTTTCTTTAATCAGCCCCGCTCTGCCTGCGCAGGAAAGCAAAAACGCTGCTTATGTAACGTGAAAATATTCCCCGTTACGGAAGGGAAGAGCAGAAACAGGATACGGGGCAGGAAACGACAGACTTCTGAGAAGTGGGACACCCTTGTGAGTAGTCTTGGCAAAGGGAAACTGAATATTTCCTGGCCCCTGTGTTTCATTTTGTCACTGTAAAGCATTTTATACACACGTTCCTAAAAGCTGTACAAATATTAAAGCTTATGATGATGATGATTATGATTATTACTCAGGTCATGACTGAATCCAGTGCGAGACAAGCATGTGCTAAAGTTTACAGACAGCTTTTGCTTAGTCACCTCTCTTAGGGAGAGAGAGAGAATTCTGTCAGTCTCACCGTGTGACAAACAGATCCTGCTGTGGAGGTATTTGAAACGCGGTGTGACAACTCAGTTCTGCAGTAAAATATCTAGGGAGCCAAAAAAAAAAATTCAGCAGCGACTTCAGAAGACAACCCAACATCCCCACGACAGACGAGCTCAAAAGATGAGAGGAATTCGCGGCAGGCTAAAAATATTTGAGCGCAGTCTCGGACAGCTATGAGCAAAACACGAATATCGTTCCCGGGAAGTGCGAACAATGAGTTCATTTTCTCAGTTTTATTGGTGAACGTCACACAGCGCCAAAACACGAATGCGGTGGCCTAATTTTGTCAGAGCCGTCGAAGGCAATTAAACCGTGTAATGCTGGTCTGTTAAATCTGTCGTCTGATCAGAGCGCTTCTTTCTTCCTTCCTTGTTTATGAAAATATTTGTGTTTTATTGGGTCTATTTTAAACTTTTTTTTATTTTCCTGGTTCAGAGAGTTGAAAATTGAGGATGAACAAGACCAAATAGTGAAGCGGCAAGATCACAGACGCACAGTTACAGTAGATAGGCCTCTCTTAACTTACTACTATACGAAAACAAGGTGAAAAATAAGTCATTCTGTCTGGATGGGCGTTCCAGGCTCTCCCCTCAGGCCAGTGTTTATATTACCCAGACTCCAAAGCAACAGATGCTGTATAAATGTGCTTTCATACCTACAGCCATTACCTCTCCCATTACACACAGGAAATGGATATCGATGACAATACTCGCACTACGGTTTTAGATCACATGAGACTAATAGCTATTTTCTGTTGCAATAATATAGGCCATGGCATACATACAAGGTATTTAAAATCTATTTTCCATTTTGAATTATTGTTGTATATAATTATCTTTTTTTCAATGGCTGGGTAGCTGGGGTGTCCGTCATAGGGCATCACTGTATGCGGTCTGAATGGAGGTCGAGATCTGAGGCTCAACAGTGCGATGGCGATTTTGCACGTGACTTACCGTTTGCCAGAACAGGATTTTAATCCTACTCGTGCGTCAGGCTTCCATACTTTCTCACACTGTACTTAACTGAATATTCACACAATCAGATTCTTACAGGACATTTAATTCAAGTTAATCCAACAGTGCTTTACTTGGGCTTTCAGGCCCGGAGCCCCTGCTCAACACTGCACTGCGTTCAGCACCGATGCGGCGTTCAGCCGGTCGCGGTGCCAACTCACTCGCGCTGGCCAGACAGCGGAAGCAGAACGGTTTTTGACGGGCGCCAAACGACTGAACCAGGCTAACTGCAATCAGCACAGCATCAGGCTTTAATTACGGCCACACAAACAACACCAGCTGCCGTACGGATTGGCCGCCGGGGACAACAGAGATGAGCCGACTGGCTGATTGATTGACATGGCAGAGAGTAAGGGACGCTGACAGAGACGGACAGACGGAGGGGAGGGGAGGGGGGCGGGGACGATTCGGGGCTTTTACCGATCTGCCTCTCCAGGTCGGCGGCCTCGTCGGGCGTGGCTCGGGGCAGGACGCCGGGGTCGCTGAAGCTGGCCCTGAACAGCATGCCCATCACGAAGACGAACAGGACCCCGCCCACGGCGGGGATGGCCGGGGTCAGGTTGGACGCCAGGAAGGGACAGCTGCGGAGGAGAGAGTCAGAGAAAACAACACGGCCATGTTTATCTTCCCAGGCTGGAGCCCGTAATTTACGGCTAAGGCAACAGAACGCTCCCCACACTGAGCGATCCCCCATGTTTGGGACAGGAAGGCCTGAAGGCAAAAACCCGAATGTTATTCTGAGCAATGGCATTTTGGCAGGATGAATCTGTCAGCACAATGGCAGTACACATCCCCCCCCATCCGCCAGCCCCCCCCCCCGACCCTGCCAGTATGATTTAACAACTGATCTAATGAGAAAATTCCTTTTAATCCAGTTATCTTCTCATCTTGAGCAGGTGCCGATGGTGGTAATCGCATTACGTCAGTTGAGAAGCGGCCATCTTGACAGAGTTTAATTTCATAAGCCGACGAAGGGGCGGAAGGTAACGAGCAACGTCGCTCCCGGTGAGGACAAATCCGTAACTGGTGTCCGAGCGGCGTTCCAACTCCGCACCGGGCAAAATGCCACATCCTCCCCGAGCCTGACATGGGGAGCAAGGAATGACAAACTGCTTCTGAAAATCACACAAGTTTTTCCACAGAGAACGGGCCTGAGAATGTTCTGGATGGGCCAAGAGGAAAACAATTTTGGGTGGGGGTGGGGACTTTGGAACAGAATGGTGAGGAGGAGAATCTACCAACTTCAAAACCATTTGGCATCATTCTTAACTGAATCAATAATGGACACCGGAGGTGTCGCTGTACTACTGTCATACCGCTTACTGCAGATACTGATTGTGGGGGTAATTTCAGATGCCAATTGCAACCCCCCCCCCCCCCCCAAAAAAAAAAACCCCCATCATAATCTGCAACATTGGTTCCCCTGCCATGAATTGACTATATGAACTCTTTATTTTGTGTTGGCAGGGAGACATCATTACTGATCAAATTACATAAAGTCAGTGAGGGGGCCAGCCTAAGAGATGATTGGTCCATTACTTCCTTACTTTTCTTCATTCAGCCGACAACAATTGCCTTAGCTAGAGTGAGTATCAATCAATCAAATTTTATTTGTATAGCGTATTTTACAGCAGTTGTAGCAGATACAGACAGTAATGGGGTCCGTATGTCACAGTAATTCTACGGATTGCCATTTCATAATAAGACTTAATGGCTCTCTAAACTTCTAGAAGGTTCTCTGAACAGTTTTAGGGAGGGCAGTGCTGACACACAGGCCTAAATTATGTTCATTGACCAGCTGCACAGGTTTATGCTTCACAGCTGTGTACAATTATTCTGGTAGTTTTTTATCGCCCTTCCCAGTTGTGAGGGGTCTGGGGCTTTGCTTGCTCCTGCAGTGACAGACAGTTAGCAGCCCTTCCTCCTTGGACCCTGATAGGTCATCAGGCACAGCCACACAAGCCCTCCCTACTCTGCTCTCACGCCTTCATCTAGACTCCTCCTTCTAAACCTATCCTTTAATTCTGAGGATGGTTCCTACAGGGCTTACGAGTTGGTGAGGTGCTTATGAAAGGAGACTTCTGTCTGCCTGTGTATCTGTCTGTCCTGGGAGCAGCAGGAAAGGGGTAGAGCTGGAGGCGTGATTCTACATCCATCATTATCTTCAAAGTGACCTTGTCATTCAGTCACTCAAGGCAGCAGGGTCAAGTGCACAGTATGTACTGTATATCTCATGTTATCAACACACACACATACCAGGATCTGACAAAGTCACATCCAGCTATTTATGTCAACATAACTCAAGCGAGTCAAAAAAGGGAAAAAACTTTGGAGAAATTATTTTTGCAAAAATACCGCCCCCCCCGACCCAGCCCCCTCAATTTAAAGTTGACAGGCTTCAGCCGAAACAGACCGCAACACCGTGGGAGCGATTCCATTTCCGTCTCTCCCACCGGTCTACTTAGCCCTGCCATTTTGGCTCAGACCTCCAACCTTCGAGTGCGGATTCCCATCAGCGTGAAGGGCCCTCAGAGCACAGCGCATCGCTCAGGAGCCGCAATGGCGCCTTCGTCAGCGGCACTGCTCCTAACTCGGTAACAGACCGGCTCCTCTCCTCTCACGCCTAGTCCCATTGGCCGCTGAGCTCTATCACTGTTCGCAGGGGGAACCCAGGAGGCTCGAGTGTGAGCATTACTCACCGACGATCCGCCTGGCATTCTGGGTTCAGGGTTCTGCCCGGCTCCGAGCGCACAGCCTGGGCCAAAGCCACCCACGCGCACTGCAGTGTGCTGGTGCCAAACGGGGGTTTGGGGGTGGGGGTGGAGTTAAAATGACAGCTGGGTGCTAATAAAATCCACCTTCCTATTGGATTTTATTAATAACCCTAAAAACTGCCAGGGCTTCAGCAGTCCCCAGCCTCGCTCTCCTTGCATCCCCATAGCTTCACCTCTCCAATCCACTCCATGTTCAGTCTACTTCCTTCTGCCACTCGATCATTTCCCTCTCTTTCTGTTTTCTGAGCCTAAAATTTAGACATATGGATGACACACACATGCATGCACACACACGTGCAGACACACTCACACACACACACACTCACAGATTCTAGTGTGCGAATATGTACACAAACTAAACACAGACTCCTCTCTCCCCTCCTCTCCCGCTCTATCACACACACACACACACATACACAGATGTCAGTGTGTGCATATGTACACAGACTACGCACAGACCAACTCCCCCTCCCTATCACACAAACACACACATAGATGTCAGTGTGCATATGTATACAGACTGCACACAGACCAACTCCCCCTCTCCCCTCCTCTCCCGCTCTATCACACACACACGCGGTAAGGATTTAGCTCGTGAAAAGGGTGCATCTGACTATGATGAAGATGAAAATAATCTGCACCATAGAGCAGCAAGAAGAAAATGGTGTAGCCTTGCATTTTACATTCAGACTAGTGTCATAGATCTGTATCCCTAAGTCTGGGGGTTTAGACCATTGCATGATTCTATTCATAGATAAACAACAACATTGCAAACAAACAAATAACAGCACAAAGGCTCAGTTAATTCAGAAAAATGAAGATCTAGTTACACTGGATATGGATACATGGCACTGTAGTGTAATGGGTAAGGTGTGGGTCTTGTAACCGAAGGTCACAAGGTACTTAACGTTTAGCATCAGCTAACCGCCTGTAATGTAATAAGTGACATGCAGTTACAGTCACCAGCGTATCAATGTCCAAATGCTACAAGAATCCCCCTTTTGAAGGCTCACATTAATTTGTGACCAGAGCCAGCAACGGTATAGCGACAATGGTATAGCGGTCGCAACGGTTGGCAGAGGACCGCTTCCATTCGACGGGAACATCAAGCGACCCATTCCCAGGCCCCTGGAGTTATCAGACCGGGCAGATGCATCCGTAGCATGACCAATTAACGGCCGCAGAAAAACTATGAATACTGAATAGTAAGAACTGAAATTGCGTGCCATTAGGCTAACCCAACCTGCACGCTCTGAGCGAAGCCTCTTTCCCTTCCACGCGCGCTTCTGCAAGCGTCGCATAAATTAATCAAACAGCAAGGTCCGCAGAGATTTTACTGGACTATTTGGCTGGGCTGAGCCATTTCGAGCGGCGCTTAAGTGTCCTCGGTCTCTTATTTCGGGTTACGGTGTCTGCAGTTTCCCGTCTTCGTCGTGCTACGCTTTAATACGCTGGCCCGAAAGTCTCATCAGGACAGGAGCGGGAGCTTTAAATGTCCTCTCGCATCAGTCTGAAGGCGAAACAGAACCGACGAGTCTGAGACGATGATGCAAAGAGGATTTTTACCAACTGCCTCTTTTAGCTACCCTAACACACATCCCCCCCAGGTGCGTTCAACAAAAGGTGTGATTAACTTGATTTGCACAGGAAGATTCTACAGGAAGTAGGCCAATCAGGGACTTCATCTTAAACTCCCCATCTTTTGCTGATCAGCACCTTAACATTCATAACTGGGATTTGTCATTTCCCGCACCGGCAAAACCACTTTTATCTTTATGCATTTCCTTCTGCAAACACTCACTGTGAAGTGATATGCGGCACCGTTCCTCATTGTAAATGGCTCTATTAAAATTTGAAAACGGCGAATGATTGACAGTAAACAAATCCGCTGAAAATTAATTTCCAGCCTTGGTTAACGTGCACAGACGCAGTAGCTGGCAAAACACGAGGCGCGATGGTTTCCAAGATACAGAAAATAGGGACGGAACCAGGGATTTTATATAATAAAATGGCATTAAGAAAATCTGGAAGAATAAATAAATATTTATAATGACTACAACAAGCAGCACTAATAATGTAGGCCTAGACATTGGTGAATGAGTGCAAATCTACAGTCACTGATTTAAAAGAACCTTATTGATAATGCGAACTGCTTTTGCTCAGATGTGTTAATTGCTAAAACATAGATGTCGTGCTGCAAGAGGGTAATAAGTGTGCGTACGAGAAGATCGACTAAGGCCATTTGTTGTTTGTTACTCACAAGGATAAAAAACAACAACATTGTGTCTATTGTTTACCATGGCGATTGATATTTGATGTCTTGTCTTAGCCACAGTCTAAGAAAGAGTTTCAGAAAGAGTCATTTGAAGCCCTTTGTATGCACGCGCACAACTCCCTTGCGTCGCCGGTGGCAATCGACCCCCTGGTGGGGCTGCAGAGGAAACGAGCAGGTTTGTAAGCTGAGGAATAAACAACACAGAAATAAAGGCCAAAACCTGAATGACACAAAGTCATCTAGGAAAAATGCAGAATCGAGCGTAACACCTACGCACCTCCACACGCCAATGCTCAGCCAATCACAGAAAGGCCAGAGAGATGAAAGAGCACATTCTAGAAAAAAAAACAAAAGGATATATGCATTCATCTTTTCAATGCCGACCAGATAATTTTCAATTTCTTCTCCTCAACCTGCATGAATATTTTTAAAATATATTTTCTCAAGTTGTAATCGCAGGCAAAATAGCCTGGCATTGCATTGGCAAAATGGACATGGCATTCAGTGAAGCTCAGGTGTTCCCACCAAAATAGCTTTGTCAGAGGATTGGCTATTGCCTCCAATTGTTTCTCCTCAACCACAAAAGTCATATTTCTTTAGTTGGAGGCAACAGCCATTCATTTGGCAAACTGTTTGGGTGGGAATACCTGACCTCCCCTGAATGCCGTGACCAACATTAAATAAGCAGTCCGCACGCGCTTTCAATGCTGATGCACGCTCAACGGACAGCAACACGGCCTATCACGGTTACAACGTTTTAAACGGCTCGGCTTTGGTATTTCGTGTCGTTGTTTGTCTCCCCTGAAACTCACATTCCGGCTAGATCATATTTCTCCCGAGGAGCGCTCCAGACTGCTGTGCGCACGGCACAGCGGGACTCCTTGGCATTGTTCTGAAATGAAGAAAGTCGGTTCTGTGAATTGCGGGCCGTTATCAGCCCATGGGTACGACGGCTTGCAGTCGATGTTATTGCGGTTCCATTAAAAACCCCTGCTGGGAGTCACAAACCCACGAGCTCGAAATTCAAACTGGGGCATTTGTTAAAGTCTCCTCTCGTCGCCATGGAGACGCGAGCTGCCCGGTAGCGCACGCAGCATTGCCGGAGCAGGAGCGGTTGACACGGAAACTGGTCCACGGCAGCATGAGTTTAGGCGGTGGAAGAGGTAGGGATTACCAGGGGAAAGGAAAAAGCATTTGCATTGTCTTATTTTTCAATCGAGTCGATCTTTCATATATGCCACAACACTTTTTAAGGGGGGAGATCATTTCCTGGGAATATAATTAGTGGATCACAAAAGGTTAATTATAGCCTACACTAGCCTACATAGCGTTTTTCCAAAATACAAAGCATCCATTTAATTCTCCAGACTGACAAGTCATTGATTACACAAGCCTGTTTGGATCCCTTAAGGCTAACCTATCTGTTTGACTGATGCAGGGCTCATTTAAACATACGAAGAGCATAATACAACCATTTCATTCAACTGTGCAGAGAATTCTAACCGGCCTGTATGAAATCAAATGCGCCTAACTCATTCCACGTGCCTCGAACTACACGCTGGGAAGTAAAGACTATTTCAACACGCTGAATTAGTTAGCAAAAACAAGAAACAAACAACAACAAAAAAACCAAGACCTCATGATACAATTCTGCGATAGAGCGCATCACAGGAAAAGAAGCTTTCGTGCCTTTAGCTAACGAACACCTCTAATGTTGAGCCCCTACAGAGACCTTAATATACACCTCCGACAGACAGCAATGTGATATCGGAGCCCTTACATAAAAACTTGCATTACACAGAATGGGAGTTTATCCTCAATTAACCTTATTACTTGGAATGAACCACATATCTGGAATGATCTCTGTTATACAAGAACAGGAGACAAACATCAGAAGATATGCCCAATGAAGCTTCTTCCAGTGTCCCCATCCTCCTTTTAGGTCACCTCTATTCCCACAGACTGGGATTGTCAACATCATCGCTATTACCAGTTTTATATATAGCAAAACTTGGCAAGAACAAAAAATATAAACAAGCAACTGCCAGCACCTCTTCTATGGTATTATGACCGTTTGTTCATTCAAATAAACTAGCCATATCAGTACCGCCATAATATCAGAATATAAAAGGATATTCCTTATACGCAACAGGAACAAATTCTCAGAAACTTACGTCAACTCTCAAATCAAAACAAATCTAATAAAAATTCAATTAAATCAATCTTTTAAAAAACATGAACAAGTTACTGCTAAGATGTTATCACATGACCTGAATCCAGGGACCTATTAAAATATAAAATGTAAGCGTTCCTCAAACCATTGCCCGGCAGCCGTGTAATATGCACTCCCGGTTTTCAAAGAAACCACAATTACACTACAGGGCCCTTACTTTCCCATTTTAGACTTTCAAAACTGAGCTCTGTGAAATCAAATAAAATGAGTGTGGGATGCCAGGTTCTTCACATAGTAACATAACGCTGCCAGACACATTTCCTCCAAAAATGGGCGAACAACATTTTCTAGATCAAGTTTTCCGTTTGTACCTCTTCGAGTCAAGCGAGCCACAGTTCACTGGACCATTCAACCCTATGGCGGTGTCATTCATGGCGGTAATGAGTCATGACGGGGTGGGCGTGAGTGAAGGGGGCACTGAAACTGACCCCCACCAACCGAAAAGTTGTGTGAGTACTGGGACAAACCTCCCCTCTGGTTTATACTTACATTAGGCAGAATGTAAACAGGGCTCTCGCCTGGCTGGTTGGTGGCAGTAGAGCATGCCCTCGGACTTGGAGGGACAGCCCCTGGTGTGCACTGATTAGCACTGTGAAACAAGGCTATAAGCGTTGATGCGACCGATCACAACTAGCAAGCGCACAGTCCGCTGTGATATCAATTTTAACTGCCACATCTGTCATGCATTTTAAATACTCCATTTTAACAAATGATTGCCTTGATGAAAGTCAGAAGGGCGGTTTACTGGCTGAAAACCACAAACTGACAGATGAAGGACAGGCCCGCCTGACAGATGAAGGACACGCCCTCCTGCTCAGCCAGGGTGCACAGAGGTGGCGGGTGAGGAAGGTTTAATGAGCGCATGGTATTGACTTATGATCACATGACCACAGAGCCCAGCGGTATGGGAGCCCATTGCACACACTCTCACACACACACGTGTACCTGTTGTAAACGTGCAATTAGCCAAACCCAACCCCCCTCTGTCAAATGAACACAGCAGGCCAAACTCTGTCAAATGAAAATCTGATTCTCTTTATAGTTCAAACTATAGCTGGGCTCTTCCAAACAGTCAACAAGAAAGGCCACTAGGCTCGCTTATGTATCATTGCAGTAATGTTGGGATAGTTTTTCTTTGTAAACTAGAACTAGTCCAGAGTTTTTCTTCAAATGAGGCAATACATCAATATGAAATGCATACAACGATCCAAGGTGTTTTCTATGACAAAATATTTTGGCTGGCGAAAAGTGGCTGAGTGGCTAGTATCTGTGACACACACACACACACACACACTGGACATTTCTGAATGATCGCATGCTCAACAGAAAAGCAACACAGGGAGATGACAGAGACCATTTATTCCCATTGTGTTGTTCAATAACCCTGTCTCTTTCTTGCCCCCCCCCCCCCCCCCCCCCCACACACACACACACACCACACACACACACCAAGGTGCTGACGGTGCAGTGCGCTCAGCAGACCAAAGTGGACACACTGGTGACCTGACACGCTGGTGAAGGGCAGCACTTCATGATGTGATGTGCACCCAACCGACAGGTCTGGGAGATGAGTGTGTGTGTCTGTGTGCGCGCGTGAATGGTGAAGCAAGGTTCAGTAGATGCCAGGGATAAATGGAGAGAAATAGATCATGTGTTCGTTTCAAAACACAAGAAGTCCACTCACACAGTGTACCCTTCAGACCCATATAATCTTATCTTCATGCTTCCCATTCAATCAACAGACACCTAAACTGATTTATCATCGACTCAGAAAGGTCCTACTTGCGTTCCCCCCCCCCCCCCCAGAATTATGGGAGAGCAATCCTTGACTGGCAGTACTGGAACGGGCTTCACCAGCCCTGCTGGGACTAAAGTCTGCCGAGACCTTTTAAAAGCAGCCCTCTGGACACTGTGGCCCTCCAGGGCAAAAATGAGTGGCTCTTCACTCACAGTTAACATAGATAACATGGAATGTAACGTATATATATAAAAAGTCTATGCACGACACAGACCAAGAAGAAATAACCATATTGTCATCTGTAGTTACATAATGACACTTTCATCCAGCGAGAAAGACGGGAAGAGAATGTTGCATTTTTGCGAAGTTCTGGTGTTCAAAAATAAACGTGCATTATACTTTGAGCTACAGCCACGACCAATCAATGAATAATCGACAGCCAGGTCGCCTGGCGGGGGCCAAGCGGACAATGTAGAAGAATTTGAATAAATTTGTAACCTATCTGAGATTTCCCTTGGTGTTTATATACATCTCCTTGCACTATAAACACTTACTCGAAAGCGAAGAAAAGTCCGCTGGTGACCACGATGAGGACCAATGTGAGGTAGAAGACACCGGTCTGCTTTGCCATCATGATCCTCCCATTGCAATAAAATTTATTCCGACCGGGGAAGGCTTGCCACTTCCTCGTGGGGATCTTTTTCTTGTGCGGGGTCTCCATGGGCGAGGAGCTGTGCGTGCTAATCTGACTGTACTCGCACTCTCTCATGGGCTCAGCAACCCTGAGGTGCATCGACCGACAAAGGTGTTCTCCTTTCCACGATTCGACGAGTCCAGCGATACAATTGTTCAAATATCTAATCGATATCGATACAAATATCAAAATTGTTCATTTACATATATTCAGGGCAAAGACTGCAACACCAGTAAAACATATGGACTACATCAAATATAGCAAGTCTTAAATACATTTCCTATAAATTGTCTCTGGAATAAACTTGCCACTACACGACTCAGACTGGAAGTTAGAAAACACGCTAATTACGAACCACAAAAACAAACGCTAATTATTACATCGTCTCAGCTAGCTAGAAAAGTACTGCATTAATAGACAGTGTTAAATGCTGAAAAAATGTTTACAAGCAGTAACTCAAGCAATGACTTTCTTAGCTGGTTTTCACATCTCGTGAACCAGAACTTGTATTGCAATAAAAGCCAGGCAGCTAGACATCTGTACTTACAGCCAATAAGTAACGTTACTGAAACCAATTGATTTTGTTGGACACCTTATTTGTTTAAGTAATTCTTTCATTTTATTTCTGATCTCACAAACCATACCAACATTAGACAAAGTCCAATTAGAAAGCAAAACTAAACGGTGTTTGTCACGTCCGCTCCTTACTCCAAGTTCGGAATTTGACAATATAAACTGGCTAGCCCTTGAACTGTCGTCGACTACATTTTCATAATAACTTGCTAACGTCAGAGGCGAATAGCTATCCGACGTTTGCTTTCTAAATTTCAAATCGACATCAAGAAAGCAACAATTATTGAGGATCTCGGTTCTACAGCTATGCTTTCACCAAGTCTGCGTTCGTGTTCTTTTGTTAAATGGAAAACTGAAATCCAGAGTGAGAGGCACAGCACGGAAACCCTCCATACTTTCTTGTCTCTTCGCTCTCCTGTTCAAATACAGCACGTCCTTCAGAGATTGTCCTTGTTATTGCATTATTTTATCCAGGTTTGTTGCGAGCAGCCATTAAAATTAAGCACATCGTCGCACCAGAGTTAGGAAAATAATCTGTATACGCACGAAACCTGCTCATTCATGTACTGATGGTCACATCCCCACCACTTAACTAGCTATATCGTAATGAAATACAATAGTTCAAACTGTAGCCTCAGAACAGTACTGAAAAGCACTCGCTCTCAATACAGCTTAAAATAAAAATACCGCTCACGGGCTCTCTCTAGAGTTAGTACCACACATATCCCCGCAATCGGGGCAGTCGCTCATTATATTCCACGTCTTCCTGAAATTTCAAAATTTGAAGTGAGTGAATACACCCAAAATAGAAATGTCCCCGTCCAATAGAAAACACATTTGCTCTACCACGGAGGTAGACAGCCCGCCACCCGTCCTCCCAGACATTTAACATAAAAGAACAAGCGACGGCATAGAATTACGGTAATTGTAGTATTCTGCTGAAAAATAATCATTTTTGAACTACAAATCCCAATCAAACGTAACAAAAATTGCTGCTTTTCACAGTGAATTAAACATGATCATTTATGCATATGTTTTAAAACTAGCAACATGAAGCAAGTAAATAATTGAAAATGCTAATTTCCGATTTAAATTTTTTCAACCAAACAATAGTTCTCAGTACCACGCTATCTTTTGGTAGGCTACTAGAGACTAACTATTAGCTTGCTGAATGAGATGACTCGTAATCATTTAAAAGGACCTCGTTACATGATGAATATTTAAGCGACCACAAACTGCATACCGTCACGTATTATAAAATGTTTATTTTTTTAAGGTAAGTAACGATACATTAACATAGACGCGATTTGTCACCACAAAGGTAGTAAGTCAAAATACGTTAGCTACAAGGTTCCTACTTTATGGCCTTCGGAAGGTTTTAACTGAGGGACTTGTTCAAAATGACAGCAGAAAAGGAGGGCACGTTTTCGAAAGTCACTGACTGTACTGCAGTTAATGTTATAAGGGACGAAGATAACAAACTGCTATTCATTAAAGGTTAGTTCTGCATGTTGATATGTTTCTTCACAAAACGAATATTTGCCTTTTAGTAGAGTTGTGTCGTCCAAGCTGTCTATTCATTAGCTAGCTAGCTAGCTATTGTACTTGTCCAAGCCAGCGATGAACGTGAACTCTTTGAGTACTGTCTACTCTCCACCAGGAAAATAAAACAAGTTTGGTATTCTACATTTGTAGTGACGCCCCAGAATAAATAACCGGTGGTCTATCTCAACTCTGTTTTTTAGGTGGCGCATTTCTGACCACTGTGGCTGTAGCTGGCATGGTGGCAGGGTTTGGTACGACCTTGGCCATGGCAAAGAAGAAAAGCCCGGAATGGTTTAGCAAGGTAAGGTTGTGGTGGAGTTGTATTTTAACACTGCGCAGAGGGAGCACATGGAGTAACGACGTTGTTAAAAAAATTCGCATTGATCATATATTTGGATTCTGCCTCAAATCACGCTGTCAATAAGCCCGACTAAGCAGAACCCAAATCTTACAGATCTTAATGACCATCTATGTTTTCGATGTCGGGGCAGGAAGCATCCCTTCTAGTCGTTCAGATATGGCAATCTTAGCTTACAGTTTGCTTGCAGGCATTACTAGCCAATGAAATAATTGTCCCCATCTTACGGCTATCAAGCGTATCGAGGCCTAGCTGTGTCGATAAGCGGAACCTCTATCGTTTTTAAATGGTTGTTACACGATTATGTTAAAGACAGACAAATGGCAACGTTAAATGGTTAAGAACTGAGTTTTTCTATTCTTATATTTTGTAATACATAACTATAAGAATATATTTATTTCAAAGCACCATTTTTATGTGTCATATTTAGACGTGCACTTGCCTAAACATTTGTATTTGAAGGATTTTAAATACTTGTAATTGTATTTAAAAATATTAAAGTGCTACCATCCCTGGGGGCATTCATAAAAGTTATATGAGCTGTTACTTTGGATTTAAAGGCTGACATCAGCTTATGTACCCCCTCCACACACAAGCACAAATACACATGCAGCCTAATTAAATGAAGGGCATAGCGCGTCATACTTGATTTTGGAAATCAAACACAAGACTTGGTTTAAAAATGTTGTGTTGAGTTATTTTCATCGAAGACATAGTCCGGGGGAATACACAGTGCGCTCTTTGTGTTTTAAGTGTCTATTTTTAAACCACAGTTCCAGCGTGGTAAACATCCAGTTGCGACAAATAGCCAGTGGCTTTAATGCCGCAAAATTGGATTTTGTACAGAGAGGTATGTGATTGTGAGGCCATCACAAATTAGATGAGAGCAACACAAGAAGTGCCTGATGAGTCCAAGAGGTCTGTGACCAAAAATTTAAGACCAGTGCTGAAACACTGCCACTGCCACTGTAGGGATATGACTCAATGAGATATGTCCCTACAGTGTTAGTGTTTCAGCATTGGTCAGAACACAAATTGTTTCAATGTCTTCATTTTTGGTCATATTCACATCTCCTTGATCATCTTTGATCAGACTGCAAAAACTGCCTCTTCTTCGCTGTGCTTCTGTGAAGGATGTTCCTCGTAGATCATTTCTAGACTGGATGGCAACATCTTCATATAACAGAAACAAATAGCTAGGTATACATTTGCACATGAATGTACACGAAGCTACATTTAGCAGCAGTAGATGGGGAATAAATACCTGGGTCAGATAGATGCTTGAGTTTGAAATTTACAGATTTGTTGTATGGAGCGATTTAGGCTAGCTAACAATTTACAGAGTTGCATCATACACTGTTGCATTTAAACAACCACAGCCTTTTCTTTAGCCATTAAATCTGAACTTGTTAATAGGTTCAAAACCCAAGTCCTAAACAGGCTTCAAACTCATACCCTTCCGGTCTAGTGTCCTGACTATGGATTTGCTGTGTTGCCTAAATTTAGCATTTTATACAAAAGTAAAATGTATATTTTTTAAAAAGGTTACAGTATGAACACCATGTACAGTAAAAGAAGGCAATGTTTTGACTTTGTGATTTGTGCATTACATTACAGGCATTTTTTGCATAAAAGCAAAGCTCTTAAAATGCCCAGACATATGGTCTCATTCCTGAGTGCCACAAGTATCATGCTAAAAATACTCAATCTAATCAACTTCCAAGAAAAAAAAAAAAAAACATGGTAATGACATTAAAACAAGTAACAAAGTTAGAGGTTATGTCTGTGCATTTTCCATGGGAACTAGGACTGTTTTTGAAAGGACGTAACTGTAAAGGTAATTTCCTTATTCTTGTCAGTTTTGATGGCTTGGGGGCCAGATATTTGAAATAAATTAGCACATCTTAAAAGATCCATTTTCTGCATGATGCTAATTAGATTCAGTGAGTGGAACCTTTGTCTCATGGCCTGTGGTCCCAAGTGCTCATAGTCGTGTGTCATGATTACTACACTGTTATTGAGGCAATGGAATCATTATTTTCTCTCACCAATCAATGTTCCCGACCCTAATATATAGTGATAAAACAACCTTTGAAAGGAGTTTGATTCTCATAATTGTAAGGATGAGTTTATAATGGTTCTACTGGTTTGGCTTAAAAAGCCAGGTTTTTGGTTGTTTTGGAAAGCCAAAATCTAAAACCTGCCAAAAGTGAAAGCTATCTTTTCTGAAGTCTTTAAATATGGACTTAGAGACATTATAACCTGTCAAAAATGGATGTGTATAAAAAAATTGAAAGTGTATTTGCGCTGCAGTAAATCTCATGGAAGTCTCTCCTCTTTGGTAGGGTGTGACGGCCACTGCAGCAGCGCCACAGAGTGGCGCATCCTTGGCACTGCGGGCCCTGGGCTGGGGGTCGCTGTACGCCTGGTGTGGGGTGGGCCTGCTCAGTTTCACCGTTTGGAAGGCTCTGGGAGTCCACAGCGTAAGCAGACATTTTGCACCCACGTGTTCACAGCGAGGGCTCTGAGTAATGGCGCTACGCTAAAGTAGATCCCCGTGCTCTTGACTGAAGTGATTGTTTAGAAAAGCAGAACGTTTTTAAGCAGCTAATACACTGTTACACTGACAAGGGTCTACATGTAAATCCTGAGGTTTCCAAATGTATCACTTTGAGAACATGGTGCATGTGGACAGGGCTGCCTTAAAGGGAAAGGGGTGGGGTGGGGGGGCACTATTACCGGGCTCTGGAGGAAGGGGGTGGTGGCAATGGTCTGTGAACTTGCGATAAATATTTTTGTTCCAGGCACAGGAATAATATAACTTTGTCCCAGGCCCTGGAATTTTACCCGGCAACCCTGCATGTGAAAGCCCTCGCTTTTCACAGTAGTGGAAACGTGTTTATAACACAGAGCTTTTAAGACTGCACAGCTGCATGCATGAGTAAATGGTATGCAAACACAACGTAACAGCTGACAAATTCGAGCTTAACCACAAAGTCGACGTCTTTCGCAGCTGACGGAGTTCCGACAGAAGATGCAGTCCATATTCCCGGCCATCCCAAAAAAGGAGGAAGGGCAAGCCAACGCAGAGCCCGTCGACTGGGAGTCGCTGTTCCAGTCCAAATGAGAAGACGGGACGTTCATCCCAGGGCTGGGGGCTGGTGTATATCACACACACATACAGACGATATGAACATCAGTAACTGCAGCTGATGGCATGAGATGGCCTGTCTGGATGTTGAAGCCCTATACTGAGAGGACAGCGCCCCCTAGCTGTACCTGTGCCACAGTGAACCCCCGGTGTTGGCTATTGGTCCTGTAAGCTGTCGTTTGGTTGAACCTGACAGAGAGTGACTACAAGTTTGCGTTTTCACAAGCTGGAAGTTTGGGGCCAGTCACGTTTAGGGAGGGCCTACTAGGTGCAGTGTTGAAATGACGTTGCTCCTTCTCTTAGTAGTGGGAGACGGTCAGTTGTTGGCTGTCATTGAGACTGATACTGCATCCATGTTTAATTTGTACAGTTTTGCTTGTGTATTTAAATGAGTAATGGAGGCTTCTTGTTTTATGTGTGACGTCAAGGCTGTGCTGAACAGGTGCAACGATGTAAATGGCACCACAGTGAATGTACTCAAAGAAGCTGGTGTATTTCTGGGTGCTGGAAGTGAGGGACTGAAATTCTTGTCACCTTAGTTCAGTTACAATCAGGTTTTAATTTTTTTCTGATTCACTGCATTGGGCTGTCATTAACATGTACAGTCGCCATTCTCCCCATTCTCCCCAGTATTCTGTTGGGACTGATTTGTGAAATGCACGTGATGCCGTGCATTCACTAAACCTGGAAAAAGTGACCATTTACCGAGGTGTTATTTCCTGTCTCCGGACTACACTTCCCATCCAGCACCTGTTCACTCTGTAGCAGATCTACCTTTGTTTCATCCTTTAGCCCAATTCATTTTGGTTCTTGGAAGTAAGAATGTAATAAAACCCACAGTTGCTTTAGGTACACGGAACACACTGAACAGGGTCTGAATGGAAAGCTGGATTATAGCGATTTGCCAAATCCTGCTGTGAAATCAGTGGAATGAAACAATATGCACAGTTCAGTATGCTATCTAGTACTGTGTGTTCCTGGATGTTTGGCTGTAGATAATGGAACTATGTCTTTGAAGGCCAAACATAGACTTTCTACTCCAGCAGTCCTTTTCATTATTTCAGTGAAAAGGCTCAAATAAGAAAGCAATCAAAAACGTCCTTCACAGTGACAAGATTTAATGTACATTTATTCTTAACATGTGGAACATATAGTATAAAGATTTTATACTGAATAAATGATGTTCATTGAGTCAGCGGAAAGAGACTTTACAGTTTTTACATGTTTTTCTGTCATTACTACATTATGTTGGAATACAGTTACGCCCATTTGCATCACTGAAGGGAGAAAATAAATATTTTGATTCGTTTTTGTGTCTTTTGTAACCTCAACTAATCCCCCCACATTAACTAGTACTCACTCCCACATCTGGTCAACAGAGCTGTCCACTACAGAACAGAACACACAGGAACTTTTTACATACAAGGGATCTTTACCCTCATTTGAAGATATGACCAAAATAAAATTGTGTAATAAAATTATTAACAGTTACAAAGGAGGGTTTTTTTTAGCCTCACTTTGCAGTTATACACCTTTTTTTAAAAAAAAAGAAAAGAATGAAGTTTGAATTTAAAATAAAATAAAAAAAGAAATGGTGAGGGCATGTCCAATGCACAACTTCTATATACATATCAGCCCATGGGCAAAGTAGAAAATGATAGCACTCTAATACAGGTTCTTAAAGAAACGGTTCCTCCGTGGAAGCTTTCTGCAGCTGTGGTTGGGCTAACGAGGAAGCATGTCACTTTAACAAACCGAAGACTGTTTTTCCTTTCGTCTGATAGGCTGACAACACTGGTGGGTCAAAATCATGTATTGCATGGTGTAAAAAAAAGAAAAAAATTTCACAACTGTCAGTATATCCCCTCCTCGCCTACCCACCCCAAAAAAGGCCAACTTGCACTAAAATCCTATTGCACAACTCATTTTTTTTCAGAGACAGACACATTTATACAAGAGTAAAATCAGTGTTCTTTATCCCCACATGTGGCAAGAAAAGTTCTATCTACAATATTTCTCACAATTTAAATAAATCTGCTTCCCAAAAACAAAACCACAGAGAAATATGTATGAACAATTATAAAAACTCCGAGACATTTAAAAGAAAGGGCAAGACAAAGAGAACCAAAGAAACCCTATCGAAAATTAGGCATTGATTTTTGGTTACATGAAAAAAAAAAGAGGACGAAAATACTTAAAAACATAAAATGGCAAGTATTAAATATTTGTATTAAAATGATTTTTTAAAAATTCCAAAACGAAATTCTGAATGGGGCAGAGGAGCTATATCTGTATTTATACATATATATATTCATTTATTTAAAAAAAATTGCATGTTTTTTTTTTGTTTGTTTTTTTATTTAAATAAAAATATAATACCACTAATAATGCGTGCCTCTTCGCTTTTGCTCTGTCCGGGCTCTCCCCCCTCCCCAGCCCCCCCCTCCCGCTCCCGCTCCCCCTCCCCCCCAGCCCTGGTCCTCCTCCGCAGCGCCTGTCACGAGCGGCCCAGCTTGAAGAGCACCTCGCACATGACGGCGGCCACGGCCGAGTTCAGCACGGAGGAGATGGCGATGTCCAGCAGCCGGCCCTCGTAGAGGACGAACTCGGGCCGGTTCTCCTCCACGCGGGCCATGGCCAGGAGCGCCTTGGCGGCGCGGCACATCATGTTGACGCTGGGCGGCTCGCCGTGGTGGCCCGGGTGGAGCAGGCCGTGGTGCTGGCCCTGCTGGTACTGGGCCACCGACATGGCCACGCTGTCCTCCAGGAAGCCGATCAGGTTGCCGATGCTGCCCTTCTGCAGGGCGATGGCGCGCGCCGCGGGCCCGTCGCCCAGCGCCATGTTGGAGAGCACCGCCACCGCCATCTCCCGGCACACCTGGCTCCGCCGGTCGCCCACGTGGCGCACCAGCGCCGCGTAGAGCCGCTCCTGGCGGGTGAAGGGGGGCGTGGCCAGCAGGAGGTCCACGTTGTTGTCCAGGACGCTCAGCTTGCACAGGCACTCCAGCACCAGCCTCTGCGGGGTGAGGGCGGAGTTGGGCCCCGCCCCCGGGAAGGGGTCCTGGGACTCGGCCGAGGGGCACACCATCCAGTGCAGCAGGCCGTCCAGGATGGGCAGGCAGATGCTCTCCGGGTAGAGCGACAGGTCCAGCTGGCCCGACATGTTGGCCAGGGTCACCATGGTGTTCTCGCGCAGCGTGGACAGGCAGTCCCACCACCACTCGTCCTTGCTGCAGGCCACGCCCCTCTCGCGCTCCTCCTCCCGCTGGTAGGTCTGCGGCGCCCTCTTCCTCTCCGGGTGCTCGTGGTGCAGCAGGACCAGCTTGCCCAGGATGAGCACCAGGCCCGGGTGGCGGGACATCTCGGCGTCGTTGCCGGGCACGAAGGAGAGGCCGCGCACCACGTTGGAGACGCAGACGCAGCGCTTGGCCAGCGCGTCCTGCCAGGCGGCGGCCGTGGAGAGCGGCGCCTCGTCCCAGGAGCGCGGCTCGTCCTCCAGGAGGGTGACGCGGCGCCGGCTCTCCTCCAGGCGGCTGCGGAAGGGGAAGGCCCGCCCGCGCCCGGGCCCCGGGGCCCCCCCCTCCTCCTCCTCCCCCTCCTCCTCCTCCGACAGGGCCGGCGGGCGGGCGCACAGCACGTCGTCCATGGTGGCCGTGATGCCGCCCTCCGCCTGCCTCCCCTCCCCGCCGCCCTCCTTCTCCTCGTCGTCTCCTCCTGGCTTGGCGCCTTCCTGCTCCCCCGGTGCCCCCCTGGTGGCGGCGGCGGGCGCCTGGCTCCTCCTCTCGAAGTGGGTCTGGATGTGGGCGGTGGAGTCTCCGCCCCCGGCCTGCCAGTGCAGCAGGCCGCTGGTGAACTCCTGCACGAGGCCCAGCCGGTCCGAGTCGTCCTCGGCGGGGTTCCCCCGCGCCCCGCCCGCCCCCTCCTCCTCCTCCTCCTCCTCCTCCTGCACCTTCAGGGGCAGCCGGTCGTACTTGCTGGCCTGCTTGGGCCTCGGCTCCTGGGCTTTCGCCGGCTGCTCCGCGGGGGTCTCCTGGCTCTCCGCGCGCTGCTCGCCCTCCTTCTCCACCTCCTCCTCCACCTCCTCCTCCTTTACGGGTGCCTCGAGCGGACGCTCCTCCTTCCTGGCCTCTGGCTCCGCCTCCTCGACTTTGGGAGGGGCCTCCTCCGGCCCCGCCTCCGGCTTCGCCTCCTCCGTCGCCGCCTCCGGCTCCGATTCGCAGTCCTCTTCCGGGCTGGCGGGCTCCTCCTCTTCCTCCTCCTCCTCGGGACAGTAGGCGGGTCCCAGAAGGGTCTTCTGGCCGATAGTGCCCACCTCGTACTCCTCCAGGATTCCGAAAATCTCAATCAGGCACCTCCTGAAGTATTCCACAATCAACTCCAGGAATCCAGGCAACTGGATTAAAAAACAATGAGAAATGTTTAAATTCCCTTTACCATTGGCCAAAGCCCCATGGATGAAGGTCCACTGACCATGGATGACAGGTCTTAACCAATCTGCATCCACAAACCAGACTAGGATCGGCTAAAGCCCAATAACGTCACATTATGCAAATTATAAGGTAATTACATCAGTGATAGCAGTATATTAATGCTTAATCCCAGCACTCTGTTGGGAGCAGTGGGATGAATACACTTGTTTATGAGATAGCGCCCCCACCTGGGAGAGGGTGAAGGAGCTCACGGTGTTGTCGTCAAACAGCAGGATGTTGATGGTGTCCAGCGCCCAGGTGCTCTCCGCAAGCAGGCCGGACTTGAGTGACATCATCACACGCCAGGCCTCTGGGGTTCCTGCAGAGAGGGGTCAGGGGTTATTCAGAGTTCATTTTGGACAGGAACAGACCGCACTCATTTCCAGTCTTTTGGGTTGAAAAAGAGGTGCGTAGAATTCAGTAAATACGTTCATAAATGATCAGCATTTATGTTTTTTGGTTAAGGTGAGTTAAGAAGTCAAGTGTTCTGAGGTACTGATGACATTGTGAGGGCTTGTACATATATCTCTGCCACAGCTGTGCAGGTTTCAAGACTAGCTTTTTTGGAACATTCTTTTCTAAATTTTAAGTCAGTGTTCTAGAACTCCGTCAATTACCAGCAGCGACTGTTACATCAAAATCAGAATGTTCAGAACATTCTAATCACATATTTGTGATCTCACACCTTAAAAGGTAAATCACATAGGAACTAGCCATCAGCCAGTCAGGCAGAAGAATTCCATATGCCGCAGAAGTCTGAATGCTGAAGAAGAAGCATAGCAGACTGACATCACACCCGTTCCCATCGGGGCCTCAGTTTTCCCCAAACACAGTAGCGCACCCCACTCAGAACAATTCAGATTTCCAGCACAATTCCTCACACAATTCAAAGTCCACAGAGGAGGAACAGCAGTGCGTGTTTCAGCAGGGATGAGCCGGGAGAAAAGCAGAGCCTACCGGTGTCCTTGGAGGTGAGCTTGCGGCGGGACTTGAGCAGGGGCTGGGTGGCCTCCACGCAGCCAGGGGGGAAGCAGACCTCGCGCTGGCCAGCCTGCGGGGCCGGGCCGAGGGGGCCCCCCACCTGGGGGCCCGGCATGGGCATCCCGCCCTTGCCCATCTTCATGGAGGCCATGAAGTGGGCCTTGTTGGGGGACATGTGGGCCTCCATGGACCTCTGGAAGGAGGCGGGGCTGGAGGCGCGGGAGGTGTGGTTTGGAATGGCGGGGGGCGTCTGGTAGGAGGAGGGCGGTGGCCGGGTGGTCATGGCGGGCATGGGGCTGGAGGAGGAAGAGGAGGAGGAGGAGGGCAGGAAGGGGGACTGGCGCTGGCCCGGGTGGCGGGGCCAGGGGCCGTCCTGGGCGGGGGGGCGGCCCTCCATCTCGTCTCCCCGGCCCATGGCGGGGTAGGGGGGCCCCTGGCCCTGCCTGTTGGGGTAAGGGTAGGGCATGTCTGTCCTGCCGGGCCACATGTTGGGCTGGGGCCCCTCGCCGGAGCCGGAGGAGGGCGGGGGCGGCTGCAGCGGGGGCATGCCGTGCTGCGGGGGGGTCTGGCCCGCCCCCGGCATGCGCTCGCGCCCGTAGCCGTAGGGGAAGGCGCCCTGCATGGGCCGCCGCTCGTGGCCCAGGTAGCCGCCGCCGTACTGGCCGTACATGTCCGGCTGCTGCCCGGCGTACTGCATGTTGTAGACCTCGCCCTCGTGCCGCTTGGCCGGGGGGCCGTACATCCCGTCCATGGGCCGCTTGTAGCCCTGCGGGGACAGAGGGCAGGGCTGAGCTAAGCAGAGCTGAGCTGAGCTGAGCTAAACTGAACAGAGCTGAGCTGAGCTGAGCTGAGCTAAACTGAGCAGAGCTGAACAGAGCTGAGCTAAACTGAGCAGAGCTGAGCAGAGCTGAGCTAAGCTAAACTGAGCAGAGCTGAGCTGAGCTAAGCTGAACTGAGCTGAGCTGAGCTGAGCTGAGCTAAACTGAGCAGAGCTGAGCTGAACAGAGCTGAGCTGAGCTAAACTGAGCTGAGCTGAGCTGAGCAGAGCTAAATTGAGCAGAGCTGAGCTGAGCAGAGCTAAACTGAGCTGAGCTAAATTGAGCAGAGCTGAGCTAAACTGAGCAAAGATGAACTGAGCTGAACTGAGTTGAACTGAGTTGAACGGAACCAAGCTGAACTGAACTGGTGTGAACTGACTGAGTTTTTAACTGAGTTGAGCTAAGCTCTGTTGAACTGAGCTGAGCTGAACCAAGTTGAACTGAAGGCTACAGGTGGTCTGTAGGTAGCTTTGTTTGTAATAATAATAATTCCAAAAGTATGACTGATGAGCGCCTGCTCTCTCACCTGTTGCTGCGGGAACATTCCGGGCTGGTGGGCCCCATACGGCATGCTGTGCGGGTACTGCTGTCCGTAGCCCTCGTGTCTGGAAAAGGAGCGGCAGTCTTAAGTACTGACACATTCAGTACAGCCTGACAGAATGACCCATCAACTGACTGCCTATGAAACCTGAAGAAGTACAGTCAACTAAGCATTATCGAGCTCCTCCTCATTGCTGTAGTAAGAATATACAGCATTAAACAGCCTCAAACCATGGTTAAAAATCTGGGAATACAATCAAAATGAGACCTTCAAAATTGCAAACATTCAGAACAACCTCGATTCCCAAAGCGTGTTTGAGTGAGGGATCGAGTGCGTGAGTGAGTAAGGGATTCTTACCTCTGCTGGGAGGGGTATCTGTTAGGGGAGTACATGCTTGGGTCGCTGCTGGCCGGTACCATGTTGTTCTGACCGCCGGGGGGAGCCATGCCTCCCTCTGGCCCCATCACATGGTCTGGTCTGGAGGACACAACACACACCACAACCCACAATCAGTACACAGCTTTCTGGCTCTAGCTGAGGCAATGCCAGCAATGGAAAATACCTTCATCCTTCTTAAGGACTAAACGTGCTCTTGAATGAAATATTTGGAACCAGTACAAAATAAACAATTACTTTTTAATTTATTGTGAAACTGCCTTTGAAATTACATATATATACTCCTGTTCATCGTTCTAATCGTGCCAGAATTGGGGCCAATCAAAATTGGTGGCAGTGCATCAGACACAGAGTTAAAATTTTTAAAGTTTTAATGGACGTCAGCGCCACCTACCTCCTGTCGTACCCAGGGCCGTAGGGGTACTGCGGGCGCTGTCCCATCGCCAGGACGGACATGGGGCCCGAGGGGGGGCCCCTGCCGTACACGTCCTGCATTCCTCCGCTGGGCATGTGCCCCGGCATGAAGGGCTCGCCTCCACCTGCTAACGGACACGAGAGGAGGACGGCCATTTACTGATCTGTGTGTGAGCACATACTGAAGAAGCCTACTGTTAGGGTGGTCATGCAGGGTTTCTCCACTAGGGGGCAGCATTGTCATGCAGATTATCATCACTGACAGGCTGGGCTATGGCGTCCTGTCTTTTAAAGGAAGTGAGCCATTACTTTGTAGAGAGAAGAGAATGGAGGGGGCTGTAAATCATAGACACTGCTAGGCTTAGTGTATGGGGGTAGTCGACCCCACATACACACGCACACATACCCCCATGTAAACGCACCCACACACAACACCCATGTAAACCCGCGAGCACACTTACCCTTCCTGGCGCTGGCCTCGTACTGCATCCTCATCAGGGCTTCTGGCGTGTTCCCTCCCTGCTGGTAGGGGGCGCCGGGGGTGAGGGAGCTGCGCTTCTGGAAGGCAGGGTCACTGACCTCTGAGAAGGGGTCCTGTACACTGATAGAGCTGCTCCTACAACACACGCAAACAGGGAGGGAAGAGGGCTTCAGGAGTCTGAATCAGAGACCACGTCCTGTAATCTGAATCAGAGACCATTTTCTGTGCTCTGAATCAGAGACCATCGCCTGAATCTGAATCAGAGACCATCGCCTGAATCTGAATCAGAGACTATCTTGTAATCTGAATAAAACACATTTTCTGCAATCTGAATCAGAGACCATCTTCTGTAATCTGAATCAGAGACCATCTGCTGAATCCGAATCAGAGACCATTTTCTCTAATCTGCATCCGAGACCATTTTCTGCAATCGGAATTATAGAAAATGTTCTGTAATCTGAAGTTGCATAAATATTACAGTACCTAAGGTATGTAAATACCTATTCATCAACTGATGTGTTATTTGCTATATCACATCACCTTTCATTTATATGACTTATAATAATATCCTTCTGATTCACAATGTGCTAAAAAAACAAGAAGTTAGCAATAGGGACACTTACAGTATGTTCTCGAAGCACTGTAAACTGTGTGTGGGTTGAAAATGCATTAACACAACGATCTGCAAACTTTATTTGCACTCTCAGCTTTAAACTGAACATGTTACATGCCACGCTCCTACAGTACTTATGCGCTAAGTAATTGTGACTGCCTATTAGCAGGAGGATAATTGTTACAAATGCATGTTTGTTCATGCATACAAATGAACAAGGTATACCGCGTTACTGTTCCCATTCAATTCAAATAGTCAACAGCTCCACTCGGATGCTAATGGACGTAGCCTAAACACATCAGTAACCCCATTAATGTCTGTAAGAGTTAATTAACGCCACGGTACACCTACTGATTCTCCCCTTCCAGGTGGTGCGCAATTGGAGTCACTCCAAACAAATAAATGGCACCTTGCACTCAAAGGACTGTGTACGACTCCAGCAAAATGCTTTTATTCTCTCTTTTATTCTCTCCCTTTTATCGAAGGAGCTAGTTTAAATGCTGCCTGGGGTATTTTTCATAATGTGTGGAGCCTCACACAACCACCACAGAAGAAGAGCACAGATGCCCCATTCCCCCGCCCCCCCTTACCGGCTGCCTTGCATTGGGGTCCCCTGGCTGAGGGGGGTGGAGGCCGGGGTGGGGGGCTTCAGGTCGCCGGGCATCTCCGTCATCGAGCTGCTGCCCTCGGACTGGGGGGTCTGGGGGCCCTGGAGGGACCCCGAATTAGCTGGAGAGAAAGAGAGAGAGGGGGAGCGGGGAAGAGGAGTGAAAAACGAGATAAACGAGGCGTCTCTCTCCTTCCTGGAAGGGAAGGCTGGTGCAAAAGGTAGAGCTTCTGCAGCGACGAAAGCGCTAGCTATCATCCAAAGGGAGAAAAGGCGTGTTCCGTTAAGTATCGCATGTGAGCAAGGAGTGCTGCTCGCAGAGTCGAAGAAGACTGTAGGTTACACTTACATTACAGTACAGCCATTTAGCAGGCGCTCTTATCCAGAGAAACTTACACAACTTTCTTGACATAACATTTACATTGCATCCATTTATACACTTGGATGTATACTGAAGGTTAAGTACATGGCTCAAGGCAGTACAACGGCAGTGTCCTACCCGGGAATCAAACCTGTGACCTTTAGGTTACAAGACCAATTCCTTACCCATTATGCTACACTGCCACCCAAGGTCTCTCAGGCTCAGAGCTCAGGCACCTTCACTGTGAAACCCACACACACACACACACACACACACACAAACACACAAGCCAGGGCCCCAGTATTGGCTGTGGAGCCAGACCCACAATGCCCTCTTTGGAGTGAAAAAAAATTATCACTTTATTACAGAGAAATAGCCACTATCAGACTGAGCTACGGCTATGCTGAAAAATCCCATTTTTATATTGGAGCTCGATAGCGCTCGGAAGTCAAGTGGGCCTCGGGGGGCTAACGGGTGGGCTCGTCCAGCTGAGGGAAAAGCCCTACGGGGACGAGGCCCCGTGACCCGGCTGGGCGTCCTGCGGGGCCACACCCTGGGGGGGGGGGAGACGGGCTCGGTGGCTATGCTTCATTGGGGCCCCCGTCTCGAAGTGAAAGGTAGGAGCGGCGGTTGGCTGCAGTTGGGTCAGAACACGCACGTGCTAACGTGCTAAGCGCTTCTCCCACTGGAGGATTCGGCAGCGCTGCAATGGAACTTCGCATTAGCACCCCAGTTGCATAGTTTCAATAATATTGTGTACAGTAAGAAATAGACTCCATTTCCTGTAAGGGGGGAGTGGGGGGTTGTGGTCACAGATTCCTTGTACCTTAGATTACAAATCTGCACTAAGTCAATGACAGGTCCAACTGCATGGATGGCCATAAACTTCTTGTTTCATGTTTCATGTACACTCGCTGGTCTGCAAATGCTGTTAGCGAGGTTAGCCAGGTCCACTTCTGCATAACAACGTCTGCTAAACGAATGCCATGTAATGCAATACATTCCTGACGAAAGTTAAGACGCACTGCTGCATAGCTCTGCAGGGAACTGAACTCAACTTCTGGAAGAGACACGTGTGCCTAGTAGACCCTTCTTGCACTAGCAGCGGTGAGAGCAGTTTCTTAAATGCATGCGGAGCCTTGGGTCGGTGTGCCTGAATCATTAATGCATTTGAGTGCACACTGAAACCATTAGGGGAGAATACCAAACACCAGCGTGAATTTTTGATGCCGACCCAACTGGATGCCTTTTGTGCCAAAATGTGTCTATGAACAATAAGACTTTCGGGGACTAACTTATAAAAGTACTACCTTTGTGCTATTTTTAAAATACTTGTCAAATATCTTTAAGATATTATAATATCTTTAAATGTGGCTTAAAATAGCTGTAGTTCTTATGACACCCATACCTGTAGAACATCGGATCTTACTTGAAATGTACTCCTATCATTATTTAACCCACATTAGATGACAATTCTATTTGACGTTTCTATTTAGAATAGCTATTAGCTAATTCTGTTTGTTTTATAATAGGAGATTGTTCTTGAAGGAGCTTTTCCCAGGTGCCGACTGCTTTCTGATCCAATGCAAGAGCAAGAGAAGCTATTTTAACCTGCAGCAGCACATGAAAAGGGTTCAGATGCAGCCTGCGTAGCGCACAGAGCAGCTTTCACGCGCTTCCCCACTCCGCGAACGCAAACAGAACGGCTGGCTTCTATAGCGACGCTAATCCCACCGAACACACCCTAGGTTTATTTTCCGCTAAAAGATGCGGCGATTGCATATACGCGCATCAAACGCAACAAAGCTAAGTGGATCCGCGCGGTGTTTGCCCGTGTCTTCAGATCATCCCCAAACTTGTACAGACAAGAGGCGTTAGGACCCACTGATGAATACAGACAGGAATACACACTCGATGCCACAGAGCACTGAAACAATCCTTTTTGAAATTTTCGAGAGGAACAAACACACAAATCAAATAAAAGCCTCCCTCTCTGGGAGCAGATACCAAACCACCGCCCCTAAAACAAGCCCAAGAAAGGACTAGGATGCAAGAAAAACAGACCCTAGCAAAAAGCGTAATTTGCAAGAACTATTTTGAGCAAATGACCACAGCTGTATTAAGAAGTGGGGGTGGGCGAGGTTAATAATTCTAATTATCAGTACGGAACATCATTAGCAGCCTCTTCCTTTCTCTGAGGTAATACCAGGGAAAAAAAAAAAATAATACGAATTGCGAATTGAGAATTCCCTGCCTCCATTTTACAGCAGCGAGAGGGAGGAGAGCGACTCCAACAGACAGAGAGGGAGCGGGAGAGGGAGGGGGGGAAGAGCAAGAAAGAAAGAGAGAGAGAGAGAAAGAGAGAGGGGAATGAAAGAGAGAACGAGAGAGCATGGGAGTGGGACGTGTGCTGGTGGGATTCCCCTGACGCGGAGCCGGCGGCCACGTCGTGTTCCAGCGGCAGAGGTAAACAATGCAGGGGTCAGGGGAGGTTAAGTGCGTCTGCATACCTCAGACGCCACCACACTCACGCACACACAGTGAACTCGAGTGCCCTCTGTTCTACATCAAGGGGGGGGGGGGGGGGGGGGGGGGGGGAGAGGGAGCGGAGAGACAGAGGGGGAGGGGAGAGAGAGAGAGGGAGGGAGAGAGAGAAAGAGAGAGACTGGGGGAGGGGGAGGAAAAAAAAAACTGCTGCCTCACCGATCTGCTGCAGTGAATGGAGGTCAGACAGAGGTCATTTCTGTTTATATATTCCGGACTCCTCCCCCATCAATCTTCCTCGGGGGGAATTCCCTGCCTGGCTGCCTGACATCTCTCTCTCTCTCTCTCTCTGATGTCATCATCAGTCAGCTGTTTATAGCCTCACACTGGGCAGCCACCTGCGAGCAGATGTGTACTGCATTGTGGGATACGGACGGGCTTATCGGTCCTGGGGGGGGTGGGGAGGCCCTGTCGGTCCGGGCTTGCCCCGCTCCGCAGTGGAAGCGTCATGTTCCAGCGCTCACCCGAGCTGGGCCCAGGCTTCTTTAGCCACGCAACGCGTCTGCAACCATTTCGCAACGGTTTCGCCTTTCTCTACCGTGTGTCGAAAGCTTAAACGTGCTCGCCTGGGGCTACCGGCCAATCGGAGGGACACCTGGTCTGACTGAAGGAGGAGGAGCCAAACTGGTAAAGTGGCAGAGCCACACTTAAGTTACTTCCTGGGGTTTAACGTTTTCAACGGAACACCATACAGAAATGGAGAAGAGCTTGTGTCGCAGAAAGCAAACAAACAGATCTCAGATTTAACAGGAAACCCTTATAAATCACAGGTGTGAACGAGTGAGCAAAATTGGTCATTTCAATTAATTCAGCCACCCCCCCCCCCAAATAAACTGAATGAACTGAAAAAATATACCCACTGTTACCACCGTACAATTTTACCGACTGTATACGCATTGGCAAATTCCATTTGGCTGTTATTTCAAACTTAACAAAAGACTTAGTGGGCCACTGCTGATTATCGGGATTATATCCAAAATCAAACACCTCCGAATGTTACTCCTCCTATAAAACACCTTTTTCAAGACCCTGATTTGAAAAAACGTGTGCCAATCACAGCAGGCAGCTTCATACGAAGTAAAGAAGTGCACTGAAGATACATGCGGATGTAGGTTATATTCAAATGCTGAGATGACAGCCTGTGCTGTGCTCCATGTCTCAATGTAACACATTGCAAATATCTGCCATTAATGGACTAAAACTGCTGCTGGAAACAATAAGTCAGCATTCTCTAGATATGCACACATTACCCACTATACATCTTAAATTGTTCCATATCCTTACACCTTCCAAACCTTACAAGTGTTGTACACTCCTGCTTTTCCCTTCAGAAACATGCAACTCGTCTGTGACCTATTTTCTCTGTCCTAGCAGCAGGAGATGCTCCAACGCCAGGGATGCAGTACCGGTCCTCACCAGGAGATGGCGGCTGGACCTTGGCCTGCTGCTGCTGCTGCTGCTGCTGCTGCTTCTTGCTGTCTGCTGTGGCGAAGACCTCGGGCGGGGGCTCCTCGCCGCGCTCCACCTTGCACTCGAAGGCGAACAGGTACTGGATGTACTGCTTCTTGAGCGAGCTGGCCGAGCTGCTGGACGTGCCCACGTTCAGGTGAGTGGACAGCTCCCTCCACTTCTTGTTCTTGTTCACCTGAGAAAGTCGAGAGGGTGAGGAGACGTGCGCGAGAGCCGAGAGCTGCTTTCGGGCGAGCGTCACTGCTGCTACCAAAGGAAAAGCACTGTAAGGACATATAGGACAATATAACCCCTGTCACAAAGGTAAAACGGTACGAAAATACAGGTCATTGTCACGCCCCTAAACACAATCAAGAACATACAGCCACAGAAAGCATCACCCCCATCACACAGTTAAGACCCTATAACCGTAGAGAGCATCACCCCCATCACACAGTTAAGACCCTATAACCGCAGAGAGCATCACCTCTGTCACACAGTTAAGACCCTATAGCCATACAGACCATCACCCCATCACACAGTTAAGACCCTATAACCAAAGAGAACATCACCTCTGTCACACAGTTAAGACCCTATAGCCAAACAGACCATCACCCCATCACACAGTTAAGACCCTATAATCATAGACAGCATCATCTCCATCACTGTTACAGATCCATAACAATAGAGACCTCTCCAGTCACACATTCAAGACCTATAACCATAGAGGCATATACCCATCACACAGGCAAGACCCTATAATCATAGACAGCATCATCTCCATCACACAGTTAAGATCCTATAACAATAGAGACCATCATCCCAGTCACACATTTAAGACCCTATAACCATAGAGAGCATCATCTCCATCACACAGGCAAGACCCTATAATCATAGACAGCATCATCTCCATCACACAGTTAAGATCCTATAACAATAGAGACCATCATCCCCGTCACACATTTAAGACCCTATAACCATAGAGAGCATCATCTCCATCACACGGGTAAGACCCTATAACGATACAGAATATCATCTCCGTCACGCAGTTAAGATCCTATAACCAGAGACCATCACCCCATCACACAGTTAAGACCGTATAACCATACAGAGCATCATCTGCATCAAACAAGTAAGACCCGATAACCAAAGAGAGTATCACCCCCGTCAAACAATTCAGACCCTATATCCATAGAAAGCATCAACCCTGTCACATAGTTAAGACCCTATAACCATAGAGAGCATCATCTCCGTCACACTGGAAAGACCCTATAACCATAGAGAGCATCATCTGAATCACACAGGTAAGAGGCCTGTGTCCTGGGCAGTACTCACCATGGCCAGGCCACCGATCTCCTTGACGCACATGTAGAGCCTGCAGAGGTCCAGAGGCTTCTTCCCCACGGCCGGCAGGTTGGGGACGGGCGTGCCGCGCTCCTCCATGAAAGACAGGTAGCGGTCCACCCAGATCCTCCTCTCGGGCTCCCCGCCCATGTCGTACAGCCTCGTGATCTTCTCATTGGTCATGGTGGAGGAGCTGTGCTTCTGGGGGGCGGGGTGTAAGGGGAGGGCGGGATCACGAGTGAGGGGAGGAAAAAAAAGAAGGAGAGTGAACCAGAGCACCCTGTAAGATCACACCGTTGCTTTCCTGTTTACACCATGGCTTTATAATGACGTTTCCATCACAAACAGTGTTGCATTTTGGGCGACCAGGCCTCGTGTACGTAGAGTAAGCAAGCTGCGGTTCAATGCACGTTCAAAGTTGCGCTCGGAGTTCCAGTGGACGAAAAGTTCAGTCGCATCTCGCGATGGATGAGACACTCTTCCTCAAGGCCTTCATTGCGTGTGCAAGCACGCACGGATCCCGGTCTTGACAAACTTTCACTTAACAATGTAGGTCAACTGAGACACAGATGAACAGAGGCAATACAACATTTACAATTTATCTATCCCAGACACATACATGTGAACGCACACACACACACCCCACTAGGTTTTAATGGCCACCCTGTTACTTCAAGTTTCATAAGCTGAAACTCTAGGTCAAGGCCGAAGATAAAAATTAATTGCAGCAAATTTCCATTCCAGAATCTATAGGTTCCCAAATACAGCAGAAATTCTGACTTGATCAGTTTATATAGCCAACAGCAATACATGACCAAGGCCAAATGGAACATAAATTTGGTCCAGGTCCACATTTCAGATTACACTCTATCCAGTTGGGGCATGATCATATAAACAGAGCTGACATAATGGCAAAGATTTGTGCAAATCCAGGGGGGCCTAAACCCAAGTGCAGTCAAAAGCTTTGCCAAGCACCAAAATGCAATAGCAGCAAAAACTGCCACAGTATTATAAAGTTATTTTCAAACATGCCTCGTGTGCATGTCCGTTCATGACAACCTACTGGACCGCTGTTACATGACAAGTACTGGACAGTTTCACGCCAGCGAAAGACTGATTTCAGCCAGTCTTTGGTACAGCACAAGAACCATGGTTACCCGTGGAGACGACTCACGACACAGCACAACAACGGGTACCAGCGACCACTAAGAACTTTCTCATTAACACACTGAGCATGCTCAGAGGAGGCTGGCCGCAACCACGGATCAGAGAGCAAAGGAGAGCTCTTCTCAAACGTTCTCAAAGTAATGGTGAAGTCGGGGGAACGTTTTCAAAATATTACACCGTTATGCTGAAGAGATACTGGATGAACGGGGCGGGGCAGGGGGCGGAGCCACAGGCCCAGGTCAGTCACCTCCGCTCAGCACAGTCTTTAATGAGAAAGTCTCTCACACACTGTCTGCACACCACACACATTTTACATTTTTAATAACACTCATACTACAACAAACGACATCACATCATGAGCATGCTGCCAAAAGAAAGAAAGAAAGAAAGAAAGAAACCAAAAAAAAAACCCAAAAAACTAAAAACACAGGAAAGAGAGAAAAAAAATGAAACTCTTGCCACTTACAGGGCTGGACGGAGTCTTTGGCCAGGCGGGGCTGCTAATGCTATCGCTTTCATCCCCATGATACGAGGAGAGACTAGCAGGACTGGGGGAGAGGGGGCAGGGGGTGGGGGGCTGGGAAACACACTGAGAGCTGAAGCTATCCTGTGGCAGAGAATAAGGGGACAAGACACACCGGGGGCACATGGTGAGTGTTGGCTGGCAGTCAAAAGAGAAAGAGAGAGAGAGAGAGAGAGAGTGTCCTCGGTCACTTTTTCCTCAGTTTTTTCGTAGACTTTCCCCCCGCAGCGGCCGGACAGCACGTGAGAGAGACCCCCCCCTTGCAGGGAATTCTGGGAGCCGCGGCTCGGGGGGTTCCGCACGCGTGCAGTTCTGTCACGGGCCGCTCCGCGTCCCTCTCTCTAGCAGGGCGTCGGCAGACACGCCCATTCGGCTCTTCTGTGGTCTCTCAGCCAGGTCTCAATGTATAACTCAACACATGAACTGATATGGTCAGCAACAGGCCTGGGTCAAATACGTATTTGTTTTGGATTCCAATACACTTCTATGTTTTACTCATCTTGTCTGGTGTATCGGAACCAATGGAATGCTCTCAAAAAGTGCAAACTCCGCCTACTGGTCATATCGGCAGGCTCAGTTCCACCAGGCAAGATCAATAGAGCACAGATAAGTAGTTGAATCAAAAACAAATACGTATTTGACCCAGGTCTGGTAAGGAATGGGATTTCATGATTCAAAAAAAGAATACCAGGTAAATAAACGGAAATCTGAGCAACAGAGGCGGGAAAGCGGACCAATCTCTGCGCTTGAGAGGGGAGAAAGCCGGCATGCAGAGTCTGTGGTAGGGCCCATGGCGGGTAACTACAGACCGGAGAGGGGGCCTACGAGAAGCCGCAGGGCCTGCTTTTGAAACTCAAGCCAAAGCCGCAAACACGAGGGCCTCGCTACCGCTAGCAATGTTGCCATGACAACACGAAGCACAAGACTGAGGGCCAAACAGGATGAGTAAATGAATGAGAACAAAATGATTAAAGTAAATGAAATAAAAATAAAAATGTTTCAAATCAAACAAGACAAATGTGTTGTTTGTATCCAGGACACAAGCCAGTTGTATGCAGAGGTTTATTAATTACAGAAACTCCAATGCGGTAAGAGCAAGTAACTTTACATTTAGGAGGCTTAAGAGTAAAAGAACCATGAGATATAAGGAAGAGCAACATGCAAAAAAAAAAAAAACTAAAATTAAATAAAAAAAGCAAAAGCATGAAAACTACACATCAGGAGGACAATAGGAACGTATTTCTGAACATATTTATGTCAAACCAAAATCCAGATGGCATTAACAGTTCAAAAGTAAAGGTATGACAAAATCTAACTCGCAGTGAACAAGCCATCTTCAATTAGCAAAGTAATAAATTGCTACACAAAAAAATGTAAACAAATACCTGTCCCAGAAATATTAATAAGCGGATCTTGAGAATGTGACCATATCGAAATGAAGACGTGTGAAAATGGACTACGACTACACGTCTACATTCAGAGAGGAGGCAAACTGACGGGCTTGGAGAGCCACGGAAAATTCCGGAGAGCTTCGTGATTCTTTTCATCTTAGACCGTCCGGACGTTTATCTGAAAACCAGGCCCCCCTCCCCCTCACCCTGCCGCCCGACCGAAATTCCTGTCAGGAAGCCAGCGGACGGTTTTTGATCTCAGACTGCCCCGTCCGACCCGCTGTCAGCAAATGGTTGGGAGAACACCCCCCCGGCCCCCACCCCCCCCACCCACCCCGTGCCCCTCCCACTGATGCTCCTGTCTTCCCGACTCTCTCTCTGACAGACGGTCACCGGAGCAGACTTTACCGATTTTCTTTCCCCCCTGAAAACCCCTGATGCTGCAGTGAGTGAGTCTTGCTTTCCCAAGCATTCAGCAAAGTGTTAGAGCCATTAAAGAAAACCACATGCTTTTAGGACAGGAGAGGAGCCCATTAGCACAGGACGGAGGGAGGGAGGGAGGGAGGGGAGAGAGTGGGGTGGTAGAGAGATAGGTGTAGAGAGGGGTAGGGCAAGAGAGGGAGAGGGAGAGGAGAGCAAGGAAGGGGGAGAGATAGAGACAGAGAGAGAGAGAGAAAGTGGGGTGTAGAGAGGGACAGAGAGAGGGGAGAAGAGAGATAGGTGCAGAGAGGGGTAGAGCAAGAGAGCGAGGAAGGGGGGAGAGATGAGGGATAGAGAGAGGATAGAGAAGAGAGATAGGTGTAGAGAGGGGTAGAGCAAGAGGGGGAGAGGAGAAGAGAGCGAGGAAGGGGAGAGAGAGAGGGGTAGAGAGAGGGTAGACATAGGTGTAGAGAGGGGTACGGTGAGAGAGGGAGAGGAGAAGAGAGGAGGGGGAGAGAGGTGCAGAGAGGGGGGGGTAGAAAGATAGGTGAAGAGAGAGGGGAGTGGGAGACGAAAATAGAGCAAAGGAGGGGGGAGAGAGATAGAGAGAAAGGTGGAGAGAGAGAGGGAGAGGGAGAGGAGAAAAAGGAGAGAGAGAGATTCTGTTCCAGGAGGAGGTGCTCGTACCTTGGCCTTCGGAGGCTCTGGGGTCGGAACGCTCCCCTCCTCCTTGCTGTTGTCTGGCTTCTGCTTTGGGTCAGCAGCCATCCCCATGGGCCCTGTGAAGGAGGAGCCAGCAGCTATGACAGCTGCTATGAGGTCACACCTATCTGCAGCTGCTGAACAATGCATACAGACCCCTGGCATTCTCCAGGATGCCCCGACTTCAGACCTTTCATATCGACTTTGAGATATTTTATTTATTTATTTTTATACCGGAAGTAACTGACATGCCTTCAACAAGGGGACCATCTGCAAGGAACTCTGCTCCCATCTAATAGTTGCTGCTGAACCATTTCAAATCGACTGTTCGCTAATGACGTTGATTTAATTAAGACAGACACGGCAAGAGGAGGAGAGAAATTTTCACCGCAGGAAAAACGGCTGATTGTTTTCGAAAGTTAGGAACAAATATTACATTTATTAAAATGAATTACAGCAGCCAAATGATTGTCAACTTAGCCACCTGCTCTCACAGTGCGAGAATGTACGAAAATCTTTGAAAACAACTGTGAACATTCGCTAACATTAGCCGACAGTCGCATTGATGAATACACTTGAGATTTGGTTGTACAGGTTGTATCTGGTTTCTGACTGAAAAGGGCAAATGTGATTGGGTAGATCTAGCATCTGTAATTGCAATCAGCTCCTATGGCCAATCTCCTTCGCTGCTTACCTGAGGGCGGGGCGTTGTAGGGCGGGCCTTGGGGCGTCATCCTCCCAGAGCTGTTCCCCGTGGGCTGACTGTAGGGGGCGCTGGACCCCATCCCGCTCATCTGGTTCACGTTGGGGTAGCCGCTCTGCCTGTTTGCCGAGAGAGCGACAATGTCTCTTTAACAAGGGTTCCAGGACGGCGGAAACACTGACCCCCCCCGTGATAGCCATATCACCATTCGGAAGCACTAGCTGGGAACCTCCTGGGACATTCACTGTTAAGATCACTTCCCATTCCCTTCAAAACTATAAACGCAACCAACACCGAGATTTACACCAATCAGAACCGCTCTGCTTTGGTTCCCTCATCCCTCTCTCTGTCCACCTGGCCGTCGCTTAGCAAGTGCGTCCTGAGCGCCAGAAAAATGGAGAGCAATAAAACCTGAGAGGAGTCAAAACAACACACCGCTAAAGGGAGAATAATGTTATTGAAGCAGTGTTATTGGGCCATGCAGGCCGGCGGGCTTGTTGATTAGAAAGATTTGGCATGGCGAGAGCTCGGTTTAGTGCTGTTATTCACAGGCGTGCCAAAACAGCTCCGCTAAATACAATAAAACAGATGTCTCTCAGTGTTGAGTAACATAATGGGTGACAAAAGGGGTTGCCCCCCTACCCCCTCCCGAAAAGAGTAAAATTGGAATCCTGAAGGTGTCCGTCTGGAAGAACTGTGTCTATTTATTTCTAATGACTACTTTAAAGGAAATCCCCCTTTCACATGGGTGGGTTGTTTACAGGACATCAGACAGTGTATCGCTACCCCCGAACTGGCTGAGGGGGGGGGGGGGCGGCATCTCCACAGTGGTCCTGACTAACCGTCTATGACAGCCGTGCTGCCCCCCGGTCGCCATGGTACCATGATAACAGAAGCGCAGAGCACAGAAGGGATGTCAGTCAGGGTGACACTCCGCTCTATGCCCCGCCCCCTGATGAGACACAGAGATGGGGGGCACAGGAACGGGCAAAAGGGGTGGGGCTGGGGAGGGGGGGGAAGGGGTGGGCGGGGGCGTTCCTGACGGATTGGAAGGTACGTTATGAATTATATATGGGAATCAATCTGCTTTCAAAAGCGGCGCAGCCTCTAAAAGGGTCTGACTCAACCAAAACAAAAACAATTCTAACTAAATAAAAGCCCCCGGAATGAAAGAACAGCTTTTAACATATTAAATCCTACAAAAAAAAAACATCAAACAGCTCACGAGGAGAAAAGCCATTTATTCTCCTCATTTATTAAGAGAGACCCTTCCTGCCAAGGCTCCGCTAAGCAAGGCTGGGGGCAGCCGCGGATTCTTGACATTCAAGCGCTTCTTATTTACTTAGCAAATGTACTTACTGAGGGGGCTGAAAATGAATTATTTGGCGAGGATTTGCCCAAAAGGCTTTTCTCTCTCTCTCTCTCTCTCTCTCTCTCTCTCATTCATTCTCTCTCTCTCTCCTGTTTTTACTTTGCTTTCATTCCGATTTCTTTAGCTTGCTTTCGCTAAGTGCTCCTTCCATTTCCATTTCTCTCCGGGAGAATTTCGAGTCCCCGCCATGCCCTGAAGTAGCTCGGCGGGCGCAGTTCTTAAGAGAGAACGGTAGCCAAGGTTAACTCGCCCGTCTGCCAGTCACAAACCCCCCACCCCCCCCCCCACCCCACCAATACTACTGCTGCCAGCGTACACACACACTCCCCGTGACACTCTCTCAGGTCAATCGATGAATTCACCGGCACAACAGAAGTGGCTACCCAGTAAAACACACACAGAAACATATAAACGCATGCACCCACACACACGCGCACACACAGAACAATGCCATTTTTTGAAGGAGTTCCAAAGAACCGGCTCAAAATTTAAAAATCTGCCTCGTATTAATCGATGTACGAGGACAAACCGAGCCGAGGGTGACAGCGAGCTGGGAGAGTTCCAACACGCCGACCCAAACTCATCCCTATTGGTCCTCGCCAGATTAGCCTTTTTCCGCTACATGGGCAAAATGACCAATGAGAAACATAAACAAATGAAATTATCCTCCAACCACAAAAAAAAACCAAAAAAAAAACAAAAGCAAAAAGGTTTGTTCACCTCCACACCTAGGCTGTGCGAGTATCGCCATGGCAACGTGCTTGCGGTTCTAGAACGAGAGAGGGAGGTGGGGGGGGGGAGTGGGGGGTGATCAGAAGCCTCTGTCAGGCAGCTTTAATTAAGCTCACCAACCTCACATGAGCAACATCTAAGAGCGAGCTGAAAGACACGGCAGCACTTCAAAAAGAATACAAAAAAAGGAAAAAAAAAAAAAAATGGTAATGAGGGAGGGAGGCGGGAGCCGGAGGATTATTATGTGCGAGATGCGCTTTTCCCTTCGCTTTGTTTTCCTGAGCCCCAAAATCTTTAATCAGCAAGGCGGGGGATTTTAGGACCCAGATGCGCGGCCCCACCGCCCGCAGGGCCCGCTGCGGGGCTCCGGGAGGGCGAGCCCAACGCGCTCGCTCGCTCACTCGCTCTGCCCCCCGGCCACCAGGAGTCGGCGGGGAAACGCCGCGGCGACCGGTCCTTCCCGCGCGGCCGAGGCGGGCGGCGCCCTCCGAGCGTCTGACATTCGCGGCGGCGCTCAATGACACGGGCAGCGCTAAGAAACCGCCCCGGCGCGACGCAAAACCACGTCCTCCAGCGCGACGCAAAACCGCGTCCTCCAGCGCGACCAGACCAAATCCCCCGAGCTAATTAAGCCCAGGGCTGCCTTAAGCGTGCAGCGCCAGCAGTGTGCTGCAAATACAGTGCAATACCAGCTACACACATAAACGCTAACGCTACGCACTGAGATATTACTATTGAATGCGGTAGTGTACGGGGAGGGCTGACACCGTGTTGTTTGCTATATGTATGGATCCATGAGGGATGTGGGCTACTGAGTGAACCATCTGGTCACATGTCTTAACTGATGATTCAAAAACGTCAAACGATCAGATTAGCAAAACTCGTTTTCGCTCAAGTTCCGCTACGTGTCAACACTGAATGATCAATCTTATCCATGGCGGTATGTTGACGAACAAATACCAGATAGCTTACTCTCTATCTTCGCTTCTAAATCATTCAAATACGAAAAAAAAACAAATACATGATTGTGGCAATGTATCACTTCCATGAGTCCAATTAGCCTATATTCGAAAGGGTCCTTCATTTTATCAAAGGCATATTAAGATATCATATCAATTTAAACCAGCACGATTATATTTCAAATGGAGCCTTTGCCTTCAAATGGATATTTTAGGCTGCAAAGGAACGGTGATATTTTATCACCTCATTAATGCAGTTTTTATGACAGTGCGCCAATGTTTTTTAATTATTAATTTTTTTTTACAGGAGAGCTGACAGTCCACCGTTCTTGCATATTTTTCCTCATATTTTCTCAGACGGGGGGAAAACAGAGAGGGTGCCAGACAGAGATGGGACCACAGTGCCGGAAATCAAACCCTCAGCCGCACAGGGGGATTTATATACTGGTCGACATTTGGCTGCCCTACGCAGTACTGCGCTACACAGTAAAATAATAAAATTACCACACCAAAATGAATCCTTCCCCCTCAAAATTACACACTTCCTTTATCGAAACTTTTCACCAAACATAACACTTAACCCCATTCTTTACATGCATTCAGCTTAAGTTAAATGCATTTTTAAAATTTATGTTAAAATATCCGTACCCAAACAAATTAAGGAGAGCAATTTGGAAGAATTGGGTACAGAAGGCTAGTAATTGCATAGCTCATAACGCCAAGTCACTGATGAACCCCAGTATAGCGAAACCCTCAAATCTTTAGCTTAACCTAAAATGAAAAAAGATGGCCGTGGACCTCTTATGAAGGCAGCAGTTGATGAGTTGACATGAGATTGACTAATAAGTTCATGTTATAATTATGTATGGGACTTGCTTGTTATTTGTACAGCAACATGGCTGAAAATAATATAAACTCAACATCATCTTCAACAGGAACCAATTTCATGACTCCAAAACAAAGCATAATCCTCAGAAAATACATCCGCCTTCCTGGTAAGCATAGCTAGTGGACATCATGACATCTAACGGGATCATTTCTTGAAATTCTTGAAGGTCTGAAACAATATTGTGTGGAGGAGACTAAAAGGGCAGATAAAATTGCAGAATACATAAAAACCCAATGACTGTGGCTAGCAGAGAAAAACACTAAAAAAAGCGGACAAAAAATTTAAACTCAGAATAACTCAGAAGTACCACCACTGACAGGAAAAAAAAAATCAACTTGCCTGTCAGAGTATTAACGGAAAAAAAATCAGATGATATTTTCAAGAAATGAAGACAAACAATCAGCAAAGACCAAACCTGTTTACTTGAACTATCACAACAAACGTGTCATCGCTGTCACAACAGTGTCATGTAATTGTGCAGCAAAAAGGTGTTAATAGACATTAGACATAACAGGTATCAAGAAACAGCGCAACAAAACAAAACATTCTCATTCGCTGTATGCGAATGTGTTTAAGTCTGTGGCTAAAATGGCAAAGTTTAGCTAATTTTGTGAATTTGACCTTGCCGCCACCCTTTTCCGAGCCCTGGAGAACTTTTAAGAGCATTAAGGACCTTCCTCCTCAATCTGCTCTCTGAACGGGCCGCGTGCAAACAGCATTCAAAAAGCATCGTTCCTAAAAATGATTCACAGGGTCGGTCGATACGGGATCAGAGCACAGACTGTAGAAAAAATATGGACCAAGTCACTATGACATCACCCATCGACTTTCCATTGGCTTGGTGAAAAGCGTTTTTAAAGAGGTCAGGGAGTAAATCGACAGCTTTTCCCACAGTGGTCCTTTCCTACTTATAAAATGTCTTCCAGAACATCCTGCTGGGAAGAACAGTGCAGCAAAGTGAACTGCACTATACAAAATAGAAGACTGGATGAGACCCGACGTAGAGTATATAAAATCCAAACGAGTTACTGTGTAACAACGTATAATAAACTTCATTTTATGTCTCCACCCTGTGGAACGTCACCCACTTATAAAATATAAAATGATCGCACAAAGAGGGAACAGAGGTTCGGTATTTTTTTAACGCCACGAGGATGAAGACAGAGGAGAACGGCGGTGGCTTGAAGCGACCGCTCTTCCTCGTCGTCTGGCTCCGGCGGGAAGTCGGGGAGAACCCAGCGGAAGATTGACAGCTCTCCTCATTCAACGGAGCAGCGCGCACAATGTCACGCCAGCTCTTATTGACAGCGAATCCATCTCTTAATCGTTCTCCGGCGTTTACATGCTCCGCTATACAAGCAGACACAAGCCATTAATCTCAAAGTGCCAAAAACAACTTATTAGCGAATGCCATCAGACAAGAGTGCAGTGGAGGACGCTGCCATAGACACAGGCACCTCGTGCTCTCGCAGTTTATAAATATTTCCATCGATTTCGTTCTCTGCCGTGTGATTTTTAAGGGACATTACATAAAAAAACAACACCAACATCAGACGTCAGCGCAACGAATCAGCCGCCACGCTCGACTTTTAATCCCCGATTTGACGAGTGAGACGTAACGAATATTGGACTTTGCGACAGCTGGTCCCCGGTGGTTGCCTCTTCCATCCTGTCACCAGTGTTGGCGGTGATGGATGGCGGTAGGAGTCTCACCATAATCACCGTATCCTTTTCATTTTCATTTTCCTTAAATTGAAACCAGTGTGCTGTGTATCCCACCTGTGTATCTCATTGCACAGGGCCTTAGTTATCGTGGGTGTTGGTCATATTTACCATTGGAATAAAATCCAACAATGTGATCCTCATAGAAATATGTATGTATGTCTGTGAAATGATAAGCTATAGACAAATAGACAGAGAAGCACCATTATGAGTCAGCCAAACTGCTTCACCATGTCACCCAACATATCTCAGAATCCAAACATGCTCCGCCCACCCCTGGCCCAGAAACCATGCAATCATGATTATTATGTGCCATGCACATCGTCACCGCAGGGTTAGTGCCAGAGCCAACATGGCTGCCTTAGTTACGCAGTTTCCAGGGAGCGGCTCGCTCAAGACTGACAGCTGAGCCTGGGAAGCAAACGGCGGCAGAACGGAGGTCGGCAGCACCGTGACCTACCCGTACAGCTCAGGCTGGTGCATCATGGGAGGTGCCTGAGCGTTGCTGTAGTTCAGTTGTTGAGGCTGAGTTTGGGGAAGGGGTGTGGGTAAGGGCCGTGTCCCTGACCCAGCCTGGCTGGGGTAGACAGGGGACCGTGCATACAGTGGCCTGGAGCAGGGGCAAGAGAACAGCTTCTTTGGTTTAATCCTTTAAGGTGTGAGATCGCAAATATGTGATTAGAATGCTTTTTTTAACGGAACATTTCTAATACTGATGTAGCAATCACTACTGGTAATTGAAAGCAATGGAGTTCTAAAACACTGACTTTGAATTTTGAAAAAGCAGTAAATGCACCATAAATTTGAAATGAGATGTCACTCACTCCCTTCACTACAGTGTGCAGGCTATCTGTACTAAAAACAACTTCCTACAATTATCTCATGGTCTTTAGCTTTTAGACCTTCAGCCATATGAATAATCATGCAAAGCTAGGAACGCACTGCTTCTCCAATTCTTCCCCGTTCTTGTAACAGATGACATTTTCAAATTGGCTAGTGGTTGCATTCTTTGAGAGTTATCATCGATCACTTTAATGCATAAATAAAAACCATACACGCTAAGCTGTTGATACAGGCTAATCTTCGAGCGCTAAGCTAGTTTGTGTCTTACTGAGCGGAATCTGAATTTAGCCCCATCTCAGCACTGCACAGAAGATAAAAGGTATGTTTAATGATAAAAATCTGGGGGCAAAAAGGAAGTGAGAACTATGCGGTTTAAATGGCAACTTTCACTTTAATAAACAATTTGGCAAAACAATATTTGACCGAAAGGTTTAATGACAGCCATCTGTCAATGTTTTGATGGCTTCTGGCTTTGTAGATTTAAAAAATCCTAGGTACGAAGCACCCATTAAAAAAGGAGATTAACCAACGGCAGTGAAACAACATGAGAGACGTGGAAGAAATGGTGTTACCAAAAAAAACAAAAAAAAAAAACATATATATAACTTACTTTCAATTCTGAATAATAAAAGGTGACCAGAGCAAAACAGCTGATTTTGCTGATGCAGACCGTCAAGACTATTACACGAGCAAAAAAAAAAAAGACCTTTCTTGAATTCCTCCCAGTAAGATTAGTGTTACAGATGCACAGCTACATCTAGCCGTTTCAATTATACAAGCAGAACACGTCTCACTGAGGAACTACTTCTGTCACCCAGACCAGAGAAAGAACGCCCAACGAGCTTTTAAAGCTAAAAGCGCAGCCTGCAACGCCCAAACGAACGTGCTACGCTTCTCATCCGTCAGCGTGACCCAGCAAAGTGTGTTCAGCGCTGAACCGTGAGCCGGCTTGCCTGAACATTTTCCAGAAACAACGTCTTTTTTTCCTTTTTTTTTTTTTAAAACTCACTCCGAATTCCTCCAGGTTTCGCATAGCTGCTAACCCCCCGAATGGAAAAATGTGGAACGTGCATTCTGCCTGCGTGCTTTGAAATCCCTCTTTCAGCATGTTCTCTCGCTACGGTTCGCTGATAATTTCCTGGCCAAACTGCTTCACTGGCATTGGCCGTGAATATTAAAAGGGTACCCCGCGCCTCCCCCTGAAATTCATTCAGCGCATGAGGTAAGAAACATGCGGCGGTTCTTATGCCGACCGTGCAAAAATACACATTTCTCAAAGGGATCTTTTGCGGTCAATAAATACTACAATGCTAGTCAAGCGTGCTCTTCCATATGTACCTGGTAGGGCCAGGCGCGTATGTACGATAAAAAGGCTCCGACTCAATAGCACAGCAGCAACAGCAACGATAACATACTCTTCCTGGCTGAGAATCAAGATCACTGCCTCCATGGTCCACCTTCTAAAATTTGACTGCTTTAGAGCAGGGGTCCCAAATTGAAATCCTGGAGGGCCGCTGTGTGCGGTGGTTGGTTCCTGCACAGTGCTAAATTTAAGTCACTGATTGGCTGACGAGTCTGTACACCTTGTTTCCAAGGCCTAACGTGGCTGCTGATTGAAAGGAAATCATAAAAGAAATAGCAGGGGGTATCAAACTCCAGTCCTGGAGGTCTGCAGTTTCTGCTGTTTTTTTTTGTGATTTCCTTTCAATCATGTCCCTCTCCTCATAAGAAATCTCTCAGAAGACCTGGAACCAGTCTAGTTGCTCTTCTCTGTTCTACGATGCGAAAGCCCAACTGAAACGTATCTGGGCATTGCTCTAGTTTAATGTCTCCAGACTGACCTGCCCTGCATGGAGCCGGCTGCGGCCTGCATCGCTCCCATCCCCGGCTCCTGCGCCTTGCGGGTGGTGTTGGGCGGAGGCGGCCCCATCCCCGGGCCGGCGGGCTGGGGCATGCCGGGAGAGCTGGGGGCCATGGTGCTCCCGCTGCCCGAGTACGGGCGGCCGCCGGCGCCTGTCCCGGGGCCGCGCCCGGCCGGGGCGGGCCCTCCGGGCTGCCCGGGGCCCTGGCCGTGCATGGGGCTGCTCGCGTTCATGCCCAGGCTGTTGCCCATGCCCGGCCCTGGACCGCTGTAGCTGGCGCCCGGAGCCCCTCCGTAGTTTGGTGGCCGGGGGTAGTTACCTGCCGGGGCAAAAGATGAGAGGGCACATCTGAGTCACTGACTGCCACATTAAAATCGAGCTCTCAAAAAAGTGGCACAATTTTCATATCAGGGGATTAAAGACATCAGGAGTCAATCGAGTCACACAAAAACTACAACAGTACATCACACGTATTTCTGTTTTTAATAAGGCGCTGTGCTCAGATAAGGGTACATCGTGAGTGGAATTTGGGCAAGAGCTCAAGAGCAATTTGATAATGTCCTTCTGTAATGGAATCTTGGCAATTCAATTTACATATGCCATCTAATACCTAACAAACAGCTAGAAGAGTTCAAACATTTGTTACACTTAATCTGAAAGCTTTTCATGTAAGGCACTAAAAGTATGGCTGTGAATGTGTATTGTGCCTGAAAACTATTTCAATTAGTTAATTTACTACAGTAGCAGTACAGTCCAAAATACGTTCCCTCTATATTCACATTTATATAACAGTCAAATTAATCAGTTGAGACAATTCAATAAAATCATTCAGTAGATATATTCTTCTTTACCTTCTGATATTGTTTCCAAAATTATAGTATTTTTGGCCGCAATCATGATTAGGTGTATCTGCATTTCCATGGGGTACACTGAGAAAACCTAAAGGACATACGCTAATATTTGAGCTAGCTAACCCATGGTGTAGCCCATGGTTAATCATTACACAGTATTTTAAAAATGCTAACTTCACGAATAACCTATTCAAACCTTTTCTTTTATTGAAATAGAGATGCTAAGCTAACTACTCTTCCATCATTACCAAGCTCTTGCAAGCTAAGTGTGTGACAGGAGAAAAGTACCTGATCACATATACAACAAATTTACAGTTCATTTACATTCCATCTTCCATGCTGCAACTGCAAATGTAAAACTACAGTGGTCTTCACAACATTTAATGACATATCCAACACTCAAACCAGCAATGTCTAGGATACAGGTTCCAGCCTGTGGTTAGGCCAAGTGCCTTTACCAACAAACTCACTTGAAAGTCTAACATAAAAAAAAGAAACCTATTAATTACTTTCCAGCTTGCAGAGGTCACTGCATTCAGTACAAAGGGACCTCACGCCAATGTTGGCCGCTTTGTCGATTTCATAAAATATTCTACAAGGCAAGAGTCTTCTTGGAGATTTTTTAATCAATAATGTTATTGGCTGTTTCAAAAAAATGGTAAGAAAATCAAACGTGGCTTATCTGATCCAAACGTTGAAGATGCATGCTCTGTGGTGTCACACCGAAGTACATTTTTAAAATCTACATCTTGCACTCTTCACATTATATTTAGGCTGACTTTTTTACCGACTCTGAAAGCAGAAATATTTGAGGCTGAAGAGTAAATATAAATCTGAGTCGTTGGGCCTGGGAAAACGAGCCTTTTTTTGTGAAGCGTGTGCTTCAGAGGACCCTCCTGGGTTTAAATCAAGTTCTGTAGTTCTTTGAAAAATCCTCTAAAAAATTTAGTTTCTCAGTGTGAATTTCTCTTTCATTTTTTTTTTTTTTTTCCACCCAGGGTGTTTCGGGGCATTAAGAGTAGCTGGTGCCCCGCCAAGGACCACTTCAAGGGCAATTAGTGCGGTTTCTCGTGTTCGACCTTCCTACCCCTCTAGCTGTTGAAAGGTTGAAGTCTTTAACCCTGACCGTTGCCACATGTTTCTTTACACCAAAAAGGATTCCTTAGTTTTTTTTTTTTTGTTTCTTCTTTGTCTCTCAGCATCAGATTTCAAGTAAAAAACGAAGCACTTGTGATGTCACGAGGTCTTACGGGCGTCTCTTATGTAAGCCCAAAGAACAGCAGATAAAAAGGGGCTTTACAGACAAAACCAAATAGCTCTTCCCTGCTCTGTAGCTATTCTCGGTCCTCCTTGCCCAAGCATTTGCCATCAGGAGGGCAGGGATTTATAGAACTGCAGGACTACACAAAACCGGGTAACAGATCACCCTGGACTTAGGCAGAAACCCCCTGTCAGTAGAGAGTGAGTAGGAGCTAGAGAGAGAGAGAGAGAGAGAAAGAGAGAAGACAGGAGAGATGAACGCCATAGACTACACCAGCCTCATTCACTGATAAGGTGAACTATAGAGGCAACTCAACCGAGCAGTTTTTTTGGTCAGGCGCAAGACAAAATCAATCTCTTCCCCAGCCGTGATTGAGCCTTCCCTCCATCTCATCCTCTCCGTTCTCTTCCATCTCCTCCTCTCTGTTCTCTTCCATCTCTTCCCTTCAGCTCTGTTTTATCACCACGTGTGCCTCACACCCTAGTATCACCCTGCTGCCTCAGGCCCAAACCGCCCCGAAAGGTTTCTGGTGTTAATTACCCCTAACACGCCTGAATTTGGGACTGCCTTGCTGACCTCGCCGACCGCAACCCAGAGTGCTCAGTGCCTGGAGGCGCAATGGCCTCCCGTCAGTTGCTCAGGTGGAGCCCAGTGCAATGTCCAGGTAGATATTTTGCACACAAGTATCTGCACGTGTGCTCCAGGCACAGGAAACACTGCTGGACCTTGGGAGTAAAGGAGCATTTCCACACAGCTCTGCTAGGCTAGTAGTTCGCTAGCGGCGGAAGGCAGAAAACAGTCCCGCCATAAAGCACAAACGGGCCAATAGCGACCTGGCCTGGCAGCCATTTTCTTTCTGAGGTCTGTGGGGCAGAGAGGGAGTTCTGCGACCCCATCAGAACACACGTGCTCACTTTAGTGATGAACATAGGCTTTATCTCATGAGCTATCAGGTTCGATCAAATTTTCAAGAAGCTCAATTCTCTTTATTGTTAAAGACCGAGAAAAAGAGTTTTATAGATTCGCAAACAAGGCAGCGTGGTATAGAAATCCAGTCTCCAGGCACTCGTGTGAGCATAATACAAAAGCCTTTATTTAGACAGGTAAATGAGCGTTAAAAAACAACCTACGCGTTGTGGCTAACGCTTTTGTCAGGGTGTAGACAACCGTGGGAAAAAGCAGACAATTAAGGTGAACCAACAACACACGTGTCAAGGGCATAAGCTGCAATAATTATTTAATGCTCATTTACACGTCTAAATAAAGGTTTTCATATTATACTCACACGAGTGCCTGCATATTTCATTTTCATATCGCGTTATATTTTTTGTGGATCTATAAAATATATATATTTTTTTATATGACATCCCCAGTCCATGAGCACCTGCGATTGTTCCTTGGATTACCTGAAGTGCTTCTCCTATTCTTTTTTTTTAATCACTTTATTGTTATTCAAATACCAACTGTTCAGGTTTTGCTGTTTCTATTGTCCAGCACCCTTTTCAGTAAGGTTAACAAAATGGCGCGGACCATCTTCCACAAATGGAAAATGGAAAGGATGTAAAATTGTACTGGGCACACACACACCGTATTCATCACACCACCCACACACAGACACACACAATTCATCCCCAAAGTGGCCTGCAAGATAAGATCCTTTTTCGATAAGATAATTTTATAGTCAACAATTCAACAGAACAGGGACACTCTTTTCTTCACCTGTTAAGAACTGAATGGTACTTCAGAGGGAAATTGTTCAGTGAGTGCTGGTCAGGTGAGGGCTGGGTTAGTATGCTTCTTCTTGCTGCAATTTTTTTTCATTAACAAAAAATTTAAATAAATTGGGAGCCATTACCTTGGGGTCCATATTGACCGCCCTGAGGACCGTACTGTCCACCCTGGGGACCGTACTGACCACCCTGGGGACCAGACTGACCCCCCTGGGGACCGTACTGTCCACCCTGGGGACCGTACTGACCGCCCTGGGGTCCAGACTGACCCCCCTGGGGACCGTACTGACCACCCTGGGGACCGTACTGTCCTCCCTGGGGACCGTACTGACCACCCTGGGGACCGTACTGTCCACCCTGGGGACCAGGCTGTCCGCACTGGGGACCAGATTGACCGGCCTGGGGACCGTAGGTGGAGCCACTGGACCCTCCTTGTGGGTAGGGGCCGACCCCGTGGTGCATTTGCCCCCCCGGGGAGGGGTGGGGCGACATGGAGGGGCCGGGCTGCTGCGGGCCGAGCTGGGGGGCGGTCGCGGTCGCGGTCCGCTGCATGCTGGGTACGAACCCTGGAGACAGAAAATACACGGGAATAGTCGATTGGTCAGACGGCCAGTGACGCGCTCTTCTGAGAGAGCAGTGGATGGCAACACACACACGCACACACACGCACGCACACACACACACGCACGCACGCAGGCACACACACACACACGCACGCACGCATGCACACGCGTCACACACTCAGGTTTCGTCTCCTCATTCTTATTCAAACAGGGCGGAGGAACTCGACGAAGACAATCGCACGCTGAATCTCCAAATCCGCTCTGATGTAGACAAAACAGTAGACAAAACAGACCTAATGGTTGCACAGTATACAACCGAAACAAACAAAAAGAGACGCACTTTTGTCAGTTTAAAGGCCAGTTACTGTGCAGTCCTCTCAACATTAAGATGTCAACTTTTAACTTCTGTGCAATTGCAGAGCAACTTTCAGAACATAAGGTAAAAGACATTTAAATGAAAATAAAAACTCACTGTGGTACATTTCGTCTGAAAGTCCATAAGTACAGACACAGTAAGCTCTCACCATGCACCCCAAGGGAACACTTCACACTCAAAAAAAAAAATTGCCTTTAATATCTAAATTGACAATTTGGCTGATTCTAGCAGAAGGCTTCAATTTGTACTGAATACAAACGTATTTATATTTAAAATTGAGAGCAAACAGCCCAGCAGGAATAAATGCCTCTAACCTGCTGCAATGTGAATTTTGCCATATGTGAATTATCCCTCAAGCACAGGAGAAAAGATTGATTATTAAAAACACAATTCAATCCTTCACTCAGGTTTGATTGGTCATCATGCAACTCCAACTAAAAGCATAAAAGCGCACCATACTGCAAAGGCGGACACTGTGAATTTGCAACATTACACTACAGCGTACTTGCGGTTATGTGCATTGTACCTAATAGTAATTATGGAAAAATAATGCACACCCACGCACTGCTGTAAAGCCTGCGTCTTGTTGGAGAGAAATGACAGCGCTTCGACGACAAAGCCGAGATCTTCCCCTATGGATGAGACAGCAGACACTGAATCTCTTCGCGCTCAGAATCTGTGAAATCTCACGTCGGTACGTATGATTAATCTTTCGCACGTACCAAATAATTCCCTCCCCCTCACTTATGCAGACGCATACCCTTTCAATGCAAATACAATTCACGGGTCCCAAACGCACACGTTAGACTACCGAGAAACCTCAATTTTCACATCGGCAGGATCAGAAATATCAGACGTCATTGTGTCAAGGCTAAGGCCCCGTCGAGTTCATCTTCGTGTGACTGTGACGACAGCCTTACTGGAGCGTTTCTACTCGACCGTTCTGACGCCTGTTGTTGGCTGTTTGAAAGCTGACAGCCAAGCGTGCGGATCCAGAAGTGCTTCGTAACCTGCCTTTCTATTAAACGCGGGGTTAGACGAAACGGTAAAGGCCAACTATCCGCACTTATTTTAGCTGTGAAATAGCAATGTTTTGCATTTACTTCGCAACAATATTGCGAGAAAATGCACCAAAAAAAATAAACTAAATAAATAAAAAAAACTGACAAAGAGCACTTCGCCGGCAAGTGAACACGGGTTTAAAGGGCGACATTATTGTAATGTTTTGCTTCCATTACCCTCGCTAAGGATCTGAGAAAACTGTGTGTGATCCCGCATTTTAAATTGCCTGGAAAATGGATAGGGTAGAGGATCGCTGGTGCAGACACCACTAAAAGCAAATAACCCATTCAATGTTTTCAAGGGCCGGCGGAATGGACGGGACTCTTAAACACAAAGCGGCGCGGTAAAATAATGGAAACGAGCGCGGTCCTGGAGGCTACAGGCACTCGAATGAGTTCATCTAATCATATAATTTAAACAGTATCATGTCAATCCAAAAAAAAAAAATATATATATATAATTCTAAAGGCAAAATATCATGCCATAATTAACTCGGCTATGCTGAAGCATTTTCCCCGTTTCGTACCCTTTCCCGAATGCCAGAGATTATTCTGGCTACGAGCTGAGAGAGGCTGTCTCGGAGCCGTTTTAAGTAGCTCAACGGCTAATGGAATTGGGCGTAATTAGTAGTGCTTTATACTGTTCAGGGGTAGAGGACACCTAAAAAGCATACGCCACAACACATGCTCAACATTCAGGTTTAGACAGCTGAAGAGATGGCTGGAGCAGAACCAAACCAGGACAAACTGCACCAAAACTTCATGTTAGAAATTGCCCTCTTCTTTCTCTTGACGTTCAGACAATAGCACGTACTTTCCAACCAAAAAAATCTTCCCTTCCTTGACATTTTTAAACAAACTGAAGGTGTGACTGCATTAAATGTATCAATGTGACCAAAATGCATTTTGTTCTGTATTTCGCAGTTCTCTAACAGTCCCGTTGTGAAGGGCACTAAAGATATTTTTACTGCCCGAGTGCAGGCAAACACGTGCGCAGTAAAAGCGGTACTCCGAGCAGAACAGGAAGACTTTTATGCCTCCATCATGACTTGGTGTACTTGGGAGAACTGGCCACCCACCCTGTGGCACCTCAGCTTTTAAATGATTCAGACTCGTAGACCGTTACTGAATGGAAATTGCCACATTTCCAGACCCGCGAAGCATTCTTCAGTCCATTGTCAACAGCCTAGGTCTCAAAAGTGGACCAGGTGTTGCCAGTCAAGAGTGAGATGACGTGCGTGGTGTAGTCAAGCTTTGCAGGTGAGGCATATTGAGAGGGTATACTGTAGATATTTGTAGAGAATTTTGGAAATATGGCCTCAGCTAGACGGCACGCAAAGTTATATAACTGAGGAATGCGCCACTGCCAACGATTGCGTCAACTCTAGGATCAACAAATCTTTCATATGCAAGGCTTTATGAGGAGCAGTTTGCACTTCACAAGTTATTAGTCCAAGAAACGTTACTCATTCCACTCTCCCAGACAGAACAGCCAGGCCCGACAGACCACTGGCCACGGAAAGCTCCAGAAAGAGAGGCGGTGAAATTATTCACAACGGGAGCAAGGAACGATGACATCACAGTGAGGTCACAATAACACACAGCCTATCAAATATTCCGCTCATGGCTCCGCGTGTGTTTGCGTGGGTGCCGTGCCATAGTAATTATTCAGTTCAACAATCGAGTGGTGCCTTACAAACTGAGAGGAAACGAATGTAATATCCTCCCCGTGCTAGCCCTCCTCATTCCAGTGCCATATTTGTACAAATGGAGGCTGGGAGAAGGAAGAGGGATAAGAAGTGTTGTGTGACGGGCGAGGCCGGCTTACCTCTCTCCTGGGACATGGGGGACTGGCTCAGCGTGGAGTGGGACCCCACGTCGGACACGTTCCCCGGGGTCTGAGGGGCCATGTGCGTCCCTGCGTGGGGGGGAGGGAGACAGGATGAGACGCGGGGGAGACGCCGAGCGGTGGACAGTCTCGCTTTCCGATACCGCTGTCCGTCCACCACAACAGTCTGTCTCACTGCCCTCCAATACTAAAACCTGACCACAGGGTCAAATCTTTCAGAGGCTGGGCTACCATGGCCCAATTTGCATATTTGCTTCTTTCCCCGCCCCCCCCCCCCAATGTTCACAAAAAAGTCAAGTTACCATATTGAACAATCACAGACAACAAATCGCAAATAATTTTAGTGAAGCTTCATTCAAATGATGTCAGCTTAATGCAATGTCTCGTAAGAAGAAAAGATGATGCGTTCTTCAACCCTTCCAGCTGTACAGTATAATAAAACTACACTGGAGGCAATTGACCTTTGACCTCGCACCATATAAACAACTGACATGCACTGTAATTTATGTACAGTTATAATTTGCTCGGGGATGAAATGCGGAACGCGGGACATTGAAATGCGCGGCATTAGCAGATGGCGTTAAGAACTTCAGAACTCATTAAGATTATGTTTGAGCTATAAACCAAAAGAGAAAACGGGACAGAATTAGTGCTTTTTCATTGTCGTCTCCTCTAAAGGGGCGATTAGCATGCGCCCGGACCACGCGGGCGGCAGCGAAGCGTAGCGGTCATGGAGCGGGGCCTGTAAAACTCAGAGGTTTGCTGGTTCGATTCCCAGCTGGGCCGCTGCCATCGTACCCTAGAGCAAGGAACTTAACCCGAATCGCTTCACAAAAACTTCCAGCTGTATAAATGGATCGCGTGCGGAAGTGCAAACTTCTCAAATCGCTCTGGATAAGAGCATCTGCTAAATTCCCCAAAAAAAACAAAAACAAACGGAGATAAAACATCCAAAAACGCAACAGCAGGAGTGACAACAAAAACACAGTTTATGCGGTAAATGAAGGCGGGAGGAGTTCTGCCATTCAAACCAAAAAAAAACATCTGGCCAAGGGCAATTCTTCTTCACTCTCACGTTCTGGACACACGGGGGTACAAGTATATTTACTTCTACCCCCATTGGCCAGTGTAATGCTGCTTTCTGGGTCAGAACCGCACAATTACACAAGAAATTCACTGAAAGACAAAAGAAAACGAAGGCGCTCTGAGCCCAAGGTTCAGTCGCGGGGAAGGCCGCCTCAGACAGCTACGGCCTCCCGTGTGACGGCACGGCCCGACGTCTAACCGCTAAGCGACGCGGCGTCCCCACGGAGCGGGCTCGTTCGATCGAGCGCCCGTCTCTGCGCGCCGCCGCACTGACGGCAGAGGCAGAGGGACGGAGGAAAAGACAGGAGCGTTAACCCCACCCGCCCGCCCGCCAACCAACCGAAACCCGCGATCCATCAGAATGCCCGGGCCGCGCCGATCCGGCCCTTTAAATCACGCCGGGCGGCGAGACCGCGTTCGTTTCCGAGCTTAGCGCCCCGACGCGATTTCAGAAGCGATCGGCCTCGCCAAGGCCCGCGGGCGGGGCGGGAGCCGCCGCCGTCAGACGTCAAACTCCGGCGGGGTAAAATATGGCACGCAGGTGGTTTTTTGAGGCGCGGCTTATTGTTTTACGACATTATATTTTCGTGATATATTTAAAAAGTGGAGGCAGCGATGTAAAATAAAAAATAAAAAAATCACGCAGGCATCGAAGCGGCCACCCTGAGCTCCCACACTGCCCCGGGGTAGGCCATACCTATTGGTTTTATTACATGTGGATGTCAGGACCCTGCAATTCTTTGTTACTCAGTTCTTTCTAGAAAACAGCTATTTTTTCCCCTCCTACTGGCTGTATTTTTAAAAAAAAGCTTTTTTTGTGAGCCTGAAGCTGAAACGCGAGTCCAGGTCTGTTTTAGCGGCTGTGCCAGTCACACTAGAGCTCGCGGACGGCCGCCGCCGCCGCCGCCCCGGTTCCTGACCGCTTCCCGCGCGGTTCTCCGTTCGGCCAATCGGAAGGCTCGAGAGAGAGAGAGAGCTCAATAAACCCAGGTCCGCCGGCGACCGGTCGCTCCAGCCCCCGATACGTCTCCCGGCTCTACCTCCGCTTTCATTTTTAATGAGCCGTTACAGTGCGACCGCCAGTGCGCTAAACACACGCGCGGAACAAAAAAGAAAAAAACAAACACTTAGATCTTTAAAAGACAGCGGCTAAATAATTCACCGCGTGGCATTTCTCCGCACTTAAAGAGTCGTCGGTGCCTAACGTCATGTGACACGCCGTCTCCCCCCGCCGCTCCTGGGAAACGGAGTCTTGGATCAGCAGTAAACTGCGACGTCAGAACGCGCGTTCAGACGTCGGTTCCCGTGTCTAATTGCGAGACGTGTCTTTTCTCGCCGTTTTAAATGATGAAGTTCCCTCCGCGTAATGCGCCGGGCGTCGAGGGAGGAGGAGGAGGAGGAGGAGGGAGGAGGAGTCTTTCGGGCAATCAATAAGGCGCTCTGCGCGGCTGTCGTCCCGACGCAAGGCTACATCATTTCAGGAAGCAGCAGCTGAGAACGCCGCGACCGAAAGCGAGCGTAAAGTGAACACCCCTCGCGCGGAATAAAGACGGACGGGGATCTTCGAAGGCCGCTTTTGAAAGCAGATGGCGGCTATTAGTCACGCAAATGAGGAGTGGCACGGCGCTCTGGAACGTATTTCTGCGGTTCTAACTCAAGGCCCCAACTCTAGGCAAAAAAGCCACACTGCGGGACCTCCGCGTATCCAAAAGGGAACACGGACTGCTGAGGAAAGGCCCGGTCGATCACGCTCACACACTGAGGAACGAGTGAAAATGCAGAGAAGTTTAGAGAAGCGAGAGCAGTACTTTCCGAGACTAGCCCAAGAGCATGCAGGGAAACTTAGCGTCAGCGTCCCACTGGGTCACAGCAACACATGACGCCGGTGGGCGGAGCAGCATTTTTGGACGGGTAGGGGCCCAGAACGCGGATGTGAAAAATGGGGGCGTTCAAACTTTCAAAGCACAGAATTCCACGAGTCGCAGACCCCGTGAAGTCCACACGCCCCCGTAATTTTTCCGAGTCTCGGGGGGACGACTGTAAATACCGCGTGCGGCGGGAAAAAAAACGGTCCCAAGATGGCGGGGAAAACGCGCGCTAATGATTAACCGAGCCGGGGTCTGACGCGAGTCTGCGTTCCCAGCCAGGGGGGCGGGGAGAGGAGGGGGGAGGCTGAAAGGGCCGCGGGGCCTAACTGGTCTCCCGTGGACCTCATTACTGGGGCCCCCGAGCAGGACGGGGAGGAAGAACTGCGGCTTCAGCTCCGACTGAAAGCGGATAACAGCGCTATCAAAGACGATCCGGGCCGGGCCGCGCCGGGGAGAGATAATGGGCCCGGTCGTTTGGAGTCGCTTTGGCCGGTCTCATAAAACCGGTCCTTTTTTTTCTTCTTTTTTTTTAATGACCGGCAGACATGATACGCTGTTCGTCCGGGTGCCCCCATTAACCCTAACGCACGGCAGGGGTTGGGTCGGAGGGGGCGGGGGCGAGAGAGGGGGTGGGTCCCTCCTGCTAGGCCACGCGCTTTCACAGCGACTCTGAGCGGGGACCCACGGGACAGGGTTGAGATTTAAGACCGTGGTTGTCCATGGAAACTGTATTTGACGTCCATTCCCCCAGTACTTTTATCCCTTAAAATGACACAACAGTAGAGAATGTTAGGTCCAGTACTCTATGGTGTGATTCTGTGAGGCCCAAGCACCAATACATGCGTAGAAAATATAGGGTTCTACGTTTACATGAGTCAAATTAAGCAGGGCGATGTCACTGAAGCAAAGTGGAGCATAGCGTGATATTTAATCTCATTTCCCTGCTCTGGCAGTCAGATTTGGAGGTGTGACGGTCTCCGCTTTTATTGATGTCAAGTCTTCTCTTTCTGTTTTTGTGTATCTGCCCCGCCTCCTCAGAGTGATTGACAGCCCAAGCAGAGGCTTCCCGCAGCTCGACATCAATCAGGAAAAACCAGCCGAGCCGAAACCAAAGAGCCCGAAATGAATACAGAAAAACAACCCCGAGCACCGTGACCCAAAATCGTACCTAAAATTAGGTTCAGAGAGATTCCGCGTGTTGACGACGACGGACTTGATGTACGGGGGAGGGGGGGGGGGGGATCACGATGCAAGCAGACACCGTTACCGTACAGAAAGCCATCGCCGAGGCAATGCTGACGCTCGCATCCGCAAACGCAGCCACTGTGCACTCAAGGCAATTGCCTGACGGTTGATTATTTATTCAAGAGGTTTTACGGTGGTTGGAAACAATTCTTGCTGAAGTGAAACTTTTCGGCGCGGGGCAAACGGCGGCACTTACGCTCCTGAGGGCGATGCGTCAAAACAATAACGTGGGCCGCCGTGCACATCTGCAGTCATTACAGCAGCTTTGCGCTGGATCGTCCGGTCATTAAGCTCAGAAAAGTTTGGTGCGGAAAAGACAAACGGTTTCGAGGCAACCGGAGGGATTTTTTAAAAGCTCGTTATGGTTAGTGTGGGGGAGAGCGTCGAAAACAGCGCACGCTTTCCACCGGCGAGCGGAGGCTCCGCGTCGCTCTCGGTAAACACGGGACCCGCAAATGTGCAATCGGAGCAGATCTGACTTTAACGGGAAAAGCAAAATCAGCGAAGCGCACGCAGTTGTGGTCGGGACCTGCGTGTGTGCTTCCTGAAGGAAATCAGCGATTCTGCCATTTCTCAGAATACGAACTGCGCAGGGCGCACACTTTTCAGTTTGTGTTTACCCTCATTAATGTCACGCGGCTAAATTAGACTTCACACTGCTGACGTTGCGTTGTACCCGATGTATGGAACTGAGAATACGAAAAACACGCTCCTCCAAAAATACGATCGTGCGTTTACACACGACGTCTCGCAACACATTTTCTTGACTGTTCTCTGCGTGTGTAAAACAAAAGTGTTCACAATATAGAAAAATAGTCAATAAAAAAAAGGACAAATGCTAACAGATCAACTGCTTGCTGATTTCTTGTACATGTACAGTTGCATGAAGTTCGTCGATATCCACACACACAACCAACCAAACGGACAATTTCTTTTTAGGCGTTTCCAGAATTTCCAGCATAGATGTTTTGCAGCAACAGCATTCAGGTTGCTGGTGGCAGGCCGGCTGCCAACTTTACGATACTAAAATTCGGTCTAGCAGCAGACGGAACCAAGCTTATTTTACACAAAGTACTGTGTGGACATTTTTTAAGCCTACTGTTCAATGGCCCGGTATATTTGGTTATTTTCCCCATCAGTTCTGCTCACTATCCGTAGTATCTCACTTCTACTCGGCCAATAAAATCAAAGCATGACAAGAGAATTTACCAACAGGAGGTCAGAAGGGTCAAAAGAGAGAACGGTAATAAAAAAAAATGCACTAATCACATTTCAACAACGATGGAACTTCAACCGCACATGAATTCATGTGTTAACTCACGTGTGATTGAAAATTCCATCGTTGTTAAAATATCCATCCGTCCATTATCTATACCCGCTTATCCTGGGCAGGGCTGCGTGGGGTGTTCAAGCCTATTCCAGAATGCACTGGGTGAGAGGTAGGAATACACCCTGGACAGGCCACCAATCTATCGCAGGGCACACACACCATTCACTCGTATCTATGGGCAATTTATAATCTCCAATTAGCCTACCTGCATGACTTTCTACTGTGGGAGGAAACCCACGCGGACACGGGGAGAACATGCAAACTCCACATAGAAAGGCCCAGGCCAGATTTGTTGCTGAAATATGATTAGCGGGCGTCTAGTGGCGCAGCCCGTAGAGCGCTAACCACATGCTCAGTGCAAGCCATGACGTCGGTGGTTCGAATCCGACCGCCGACCTTTGCCGCACGTCTCTCCCTCTCTCTCCTCATAATTCTTCCTGTCTCTCTACACTGTTCTATCAAATAAAAGAAAAACCCCAAAAAAAAAAAAAATATATATGATTAGTGCATTTTTAAAAAAGACAGTTCTCTCTTTTGATTGACAGGTCTGAGAGGAAGGGGGGCGGAGCCGCACCTGGGACGCTGGCGGGCGAGATGGGGCCGGAGCGGGAGTGGTTGGAGCCCACGGGGGAGCCCACGGGCGAGGGCGAGGGCCCGCCGCGCATGCCGGAGAGGTGGGGCGAGGCGTGGGGCGAGAAGGGCGACTGCGCCGGGTTGCTCTGCTCGCCCTGGCTGCTGGTGGAGCCCGAGGCGCTGACCGCCGAGCCCAGCCCCGCCTCCGTCCCCGTCGGCAGGTCGTCGATGGAGCCCGACAGGTCCTGGAAGGGGAAGAGACACAGAGTGAGATTTCGTGAGGACGTCTGAAGTCGTATGAGCTCATGGTAACGTGAATACTGCTCTCTCACTATTATCGTATTCAAATAAGTTACTTGCTTACATTGTTAACGTTACACTCTATACTCACGATAAAGTTATGGCCATATATAGAAGACATACTGAGTACTCTACCCATTCAATTGTCTGATTGCAACCTATTGAGCTTACTAGCAAGTTAGTAGGCACCTACAGTATAATTTGACTAGGCCGGGTGATTTTGTAAAAATGATTGGGCTCCATGAGATGGAATGAAATTTGCTGTATCGGGTGACAGGAGGTATACTGAGGCCTCCTAACACGATACATAACAAAAGAAGCATACTGGTGATGGATAAATACTGGAGGACGGGTGGACTGAGACTCGCTAAGCTTGTGAGTAGTTGAGAAGTAACACAGAGTGGGAGGATTCATCCACCGTCATCCTTCAGCATCTCTACAGACCATAATCCCTCCATGTTTCTGATGCAGGTTGTGAACAAAATACGAAAAACCACAGCCATTTTCCACCACTGGAACTCCCGAGCGACCATCTCGGCCAACCGAACGGCTAACTAAATAAAACAATCAACTGATCTCAGTCCACAGCAGGGCTCCCCAACCCTGCTCCTGGAGATCTAATGTTACCGTCGTGTAGGTTTTCACTCCAACCCTAACAGAGCACACCTCATTCAACAGCTAGAGATATCAATGAGCCGCTAATTAGCAGAATCAGGTGCGCCGAATTAGGGTTGAAATGAAAACCTACGGAAGAGTAGATCTCCAGTCCACAGCCACCGCCTGAGAAACTGAGGCATGCTGGGAATTCATCTCCAGGATTCTCCCAAAACACGCCAGGCGAAGCGAGAGAAAACGCGGAGGAGGCGGGACTACGCAGTGAGCACAATTCCTGCCCGGGCAACACCTCCCAGCAGCCCTCACTACTTTTGCCGTAACACTTTCTGGAACATTCCATCCAGACAGGCAAGCCCGGGCTCTCTCTGTCAACGCAAAGGGCACCGAGGTAATTTCCGAGCACTTACAACCAATCAGCTCTGTCGGGGGCATGTTCAGGGAACAGCCGGCCGATCATTACACTTTCAAACGCCTTCTCAGGACGGCTTAATGCTCGGGCGCCGCGCGTTAAATCACAGCCGCAAGGTTAAATATTGATCGCTTTTCAGCAGCAACCTCAGGCGGCCCGTCGAAGGTCGTTCCGACAGGCACTCGGGGTCTATTTCGGGCCCGGGGTTTTCTCCCGATTCCCGCGACGTCTACGACGCATCGAAGGCCACGAAGAAACCGGCGGGTATTTGAGGAGGAGCGGTAATGACCCGTCCACCCCAATCTGGGCCCAGGTCGTTTACAGACAGGCGGCACGAGCGACGGTCGCGCGCCGCTGCACGACAAGGACGAGCGCTCGCCATTTCCCTTCTTACGGTGCCTAATGAAACAAGGCAGTATATTCACAAATAATGCCAGTCACTTGTCAGCAGCACATAATAAACGTGTACTCAACAGCTTGATAGATACTCAAAGGCCATTATCAACAGCTAGGTAGAAGAAAGTGTTCCGGTTCCTCAGTGTGGGGGGGGGGGGGGGTTGGGGTTGAACTGTTTCAAAATTTGTTCTGTAACAACATTTTTGACAATCAAAACATTCTTCCCTGGCCACCAGACTTCATCCTTTTGGTCAGCTCACTTTTCAAAAGAATAGGATGTTCTATGTATCCTGGTAAAAATTTTGACTCTACGTCTGGTCACCCAATCTTATATCTTACTGGCTGCTGTAGCACATGGTGAATCAGCAGCAGGGACAAAGTGTCCTCAGACAAACTGACGCCGGGCTAGACGCTCCACAGCAGGAACAACAAAGAGCCGCGGCGCGCTAACACCCCGACGTGAGATGTACGCGTCGGCGAAGACGTGGCGGGAACATTTGGCGGACGCGGCGCCTCAGCCGTAGCGAGGCCCCAGCTCTACTGCCCGTGTCGCGTAGAGCGCTCCTGGACCTTTACAACATCAAAAAAATTCCCTCCCACGTAAAACACCTCAGAAAGCTACCCGCTCGACTGGCTTCTTTTCTAGATTATTCCATGGAAGGACTAGCAGCGGACGAGCAGGCGGACCGCGGGAACTCTGGACTGGCCCAACCCCCGAGCCCACCAAGTAAACAAAGCCATTCGTAATCCTTGGTGCGGACATCAATTTGAGTTACTGTAAGTTTCATCTAGTGACTGGAATTACGTTTTGTTTTGCTGAACTGTTTTAAGTGTTGTCTTTCATTTCTGTTAATGGGAACATACTGACAGAGTGATTCACAGTACAAGCAACATAATAACCTCATTATGTTTGCATACGCTATGGCAATAATCTACTGCTCCTCCGCAGCCAAAGCTACTTGTCATTTTGTTAGCCACTAGCTTGTTTTGGTTTCTTTAACATTACCCCTTTAGTCCCAAATGAGTCATCAGAAATAACTTCATAAATTCATCTGTTTTGTGTGGGGTTGTATGTCATTTTACTGTAATTTCACCAGTTCATTAACAAAATGGCATTGACCAATTTTATTAACAAATCTTCTTATTATAGATACCATTTGTCCTGTCTCTTTTTTCTTGGACGGTTCTACTGACGGTTCTAAGGCCTCATCAAGTAAACATTGAATGAATGTACGCTGGTGACTCAAATCCAGTATGCTACACTATCCCCATTTCTACTTCCAATTCCTCAGGGTACCATTCTAAATGAAAATCCCATTGATTCAGCTGACCCACCTGGCTAAATAGGTAAATGGGTTTAATGACAAAGCCTGAGTGGCTGACGGCGAGACGAATCTCACGAAGGAAAAGTTTCGACACTGTCCAGATGTCCGGCGTAAGAACGAGCTTGACGAACACCCCCCCGAGAGACCGGGTAGGGGCAGGAGGACCAGAACAGGTCGCTCCGAAGAGGACCCAGCTCCTGCGGATTTCGGGAAGAGGCGCAGACCCGGGCCGAGCGGTCCACCTGGAGGACTCCGCGGTGCCCACGCGCCCAAAACCAGCCCGCGTCGCTAACGAGCCAACGCGCGTCCCCCTTCCAATGTGGCCCGGCTCCAAATGGCTCCCCATTCTCTCTCTCCGCTACAAATTACTCCGGGCATTAAGTCTCCAAATAGCTGTCAAATACAACCAGCTGGCACCCCACAGCCATTCGTTCACCTCCGAGACGTGTAATTGTCATAATGAGATAAATATTGAGATGATCACGGCCACCTAGGCTCGATATCAGGAAAACGATGTTGCTGCAGAGCAGCACGGCGCTTGTTACGGTCGCGTTCCGGAACGGTGACCGTGGAGACGGTGGAACTGCGGTCTGATTGGGGCGATCGGGCCCGCGTAATGTCACCTCAGTGCCTCAGCGTTCAACGGGGGGGGGCGGGCAGAGGCGGCGGGCTAACGACGTGTGGACCGACAGACGGACACATCGGTGTTCGCATCGCGGACCGGCGCGGTAACCGGGTCGGACGGGCCGGTACGGCGTAGAGGGACGACGCCCCGAGCGAGTACGTATGTTAACGTTTTTTTTGGAGAAACCGCGGCACAAGAAGCGGCCCTTGCCCGCCCGGCGGCACGGCCGTCCATCATCCCGTCCCGAGACGGAGAAACGGCGGCGCGTTCGACCGCGTCGTTAAAAAGACATCAGGGAGCCGGACCGCGCCGCGGCGGGGTGTTTTCACAGACGTTTCCGGTGGGCCCCGTCCTTGCGCTCACAGACTCCCGGTCTCAAGTCTCTCACTCCCCGCCTCCCCCTCTCCATCCCTCCAGAGACAGGTGCATAGAGACATTAATATTTAAGAGATGCATAGAGACACACAGAAATGTCTGGAAAGAAAACTCGAAGTGGAGGGAAATTATTTTAACCCTTTGTAGAGTAGATTTTTCGGAATGTTTTTTGCAAAATTCTAAGTCAGTGTTCTAGAACTCCGCTGCTTTCATTTACCAGTAGTGTTTGCTACATCAGCATTAGAATGTTCAGTTGAGAACATTCTAATCACGTATTTGTGATCTCACGCCTTAAAGGGTTAAAGAGGATTCAAAAACTACAATGGAACACGGTACGAGAAGACCCTCTGCGTAAATAAAATGTATCAGCGTCCAATTAAGGATGATTGCAACGTGTTGGGCGATTCATCATACACCCTCCAGGGGAATGAAGTTTGGGGCAGACATAAATAACGTGTCACAGATACGACGGCAGACTGACTGCTGACTGCTGACGGGACAGAAAAGGTGCGACTTACGGCTGACGCTTTCAATTTTGGGATTTCAGCGCAAATTCCCCACGTTCTCTCCTCACAGCGAGTCCAGCTCTCGGATTTTTTATAATTGCTCAAGTCTGTGGTGCGCTCACTTTATGGCAGCGGAATAACATTATACCGGGCCTCGATCCGCTGAGAGGCGTCTGTCTCAAAGTACGAGAGAAGCTAATATTTTAAGGACGACGGCAGCAAGTTGCCGGCGCTTCCCGAGACGAGCCAGGCTCGGGGGGCCGGTGTTCCTTCGGTCCGGCTTTGTTCGGACATCGCCGACCCCGGTGCTCCGCGTGACCTCGCGGTCCCGACGCGGCCCGAACCGAACGGAAAGGCCTCGCTTCTTTTTCCCGGGCCTCTCCGCGTTCTGCGAGTACCACGCGGGTTCCGCACCGGCCCCGCCCGGGGGCCCGTGACCTTCTCTCTCGGCCATCTTGCTTCACCTCCGCTCGGTGGCTCTTTCACACCTCCGCCTCTCTGTTGCATCAGAGAGAAATTAACGGCTTGAGCCGGCCTGGCGCGCGCGAAACCGAAACCTCACCACCGCGCAGCTCCATATCCCGGGGAACGCCGTCGCGGTGTCCTGGAGCCCGGCCAGATCCGAGTAATCTGAGAGCGGCTGAGAAGCTCTTCCACCCAATGAGCTTAAAGAGGCGGGGAGGTCGCTGGGCCCGTTAGCCGTTAGCAACACGCCATGCATTCGTTTGTGAGGAGGTAGAGCTGTGTGTTTGTGTGTGTTTGTGTGTGTGTGGGGGGGACTGAAATTAATGAGCAAAGACTAGCATACTGGGAATGGGGGGGAGGGGGGCGGAGGGGGGCGAGCGAGAAATGGAATGACTCACTTCTCAACCAGAGAGAGATGAAAGTCAAACCAGGAAGGTCTGAACGTGCTTCTTTTTCGGCGAATGGAGCGGTGCGGATAAACCGGGAAAGCGAGCGCTGGGCACGTCGGCGTCTCCGAACCGTTTCTCGTCACGCGCCCCGAGTGCGCCCGGGAGACCGGGACGCGCCCGCGGTCGGACCCCCCCCCCCCCCCCTGAAAGGGGAAGCGTGCGGGAGTCCGGCGGACGGTCAATTAGGAGGCTTATCTTCATAAGCGGCTAACGAAGCAGCGATCTGGCGCCGCTTCCCGCCAAACGAGGGGGGGGTGGGGTGGGGGGATTAGCGTCGAGTTTCCCGGCGATTCCCCCGACGACGCCGGGGAACGACGAGGACCGACGAGACTACTTAAGAGGAGGGCTGTTCCCCTAGCGGAGGGCTAATTCCTTTAACAAAGGGGCTATTCCCCCAACGCCGCTCGCCGTATCTAATAACAGAGATGCTAATGAAATAAACGCGCTCCTTTCGTCACGAGAAAGACTTCGTTATGGCTGCACACCCTACGCCGCGGCGCTGGAGCGGACGGGCGCTCGCGCTCAGGTTCCTCCACGTTCCCCTAAAAACCCGAAAAGCCGAAATCGTTTAGCGTTTATTTGCGACGGCGACGCGATTTAGTTATCGGGAGCTTTATTTGGGGGGAATGTTCCCGCAGCTGCCAAGCCTCTTTGATGCATTTCGCCGCGCGTTGACGTTCTCCGTCGACCGGCTGAAGGGCCACTTAACGACGACGCGTATTCGTCCGGACCTCTAGCTCGCTACATTTATGAATATATTTATTTATTCTCTTTGCCACGGAAAGCTGTTTTAGCCCCTCCTCCCTCTCCCTCTCCCTCCTCCCCTCCTCCCCTCCTCAGCCGCCGCCCATGAAAAGCAGGGCTAAATAAATACACTGTTAAAATTCCTCGTTCGCGATTCGGCGGCTCCTCCGGCTGTAACCCCGCCTTTGAGCGATGAGAAGCGCGGCGCGCCCCCTCCGGGCGACGCGCGGCCGCCTGAATAATGCACCGTGCCTCACGCCCGTCTTTCGTCGGCGCGGGCGACGGGCATTAGCGTATCTCCCCGGTCGCCCCGGCGCAGAGGGATAATTAAAGCGGAACCGGGAGAGAGCCGCGGTAACCGCCGGCGTGGAGCGGTTCGACCGCGCAGCCCCGCCGACTCCACGACCCGAGACGGACCGCCGGGGCTCTGCGGTCCTCTCCCCCCCCGCATCACTCCCTCCCTCCCTCCTCTCTCTTTCCCACTCTCTGGCCCGCTAACAGTTCTTCCTCTCCTCCCTCCTTCCCGACCCCTCCTTATCCCTCTCTCGCACCCCTCCCGCCCTTTACGTGTCCCGCCCCAAGTGAAGAGGGGCGCCCCGGCGTGTTCGGCTGGGTCTCTCGATCCCCACCAGGGGGGTTCCCGCGCCCCGGGCCCCGCCCCGCACTGCAACACTAATCCGAGCCCAAACACAGAGCAGCTGAGCGGGACAGAACAGAAGCGCCGTCGTTTACAGGTCTAAATCCCTCTCTCCCTGCATCCCGCTGGATACGGCGACATCCGACGAGTTCTGCTTCCGCAGAGCGAGCTGCTCCTCCAGGGTCCCGCACGCACGAGAAAGGGCTTCAGCTGCATTAAACAGGCTTTTATTTATTTATTTTTAAACCCACACGGTGGAGAGGGGGCTGCACACACAATCTTTAAGCAAACAGACGTGTAGCAGTTTAATTACCACCGCGTGCACCTTTTTTTTTTTCTTTTTTTTAAATCCAAAAAGACGAGCTTGGATTAAAAAAAGATTTTAGCATCACGCGACACGTGATGTTCATCGTGGCAAACAGCGCAGTGGCACGAGCTAGGAAGATGCTAATACTAATACTAGAACTAATAGCAGCTGGCGATATCTCTGGGAAGGGAAGAGAAGGAGAGAAAAAGGGAGCGAGAGAAAGGAGGGAGGGAGGGAAAGTGCTGACTTTTTAAAAGTTCTTGATTTCATGATCTGTCTAAAACAGATCAAAGCGGAATTTTAAAAAAAAGTAACTGCAAAACCAACCAACAACCAACTGAACCCACATAATTAAAGGGAAAACTATGCATTTCTATTCGAGCACACGACCAAGATTCAACATTTCCTCCCTCACCGACCGCACAGCCTGCCTCATTTATTGCCTACTTATATTTAAATTATTCCAGGTTGTTAATCAATTTATAATATGCATTATGCATTTTAAAAATTGAGAGAGAGGGTGAAGGGGGCGAGAGAGGGAGAGGGATAGAGAGACAGACGCAGTCGACGACGAGACCAAGAGAACCGAACAAAAGATGCTCTTAATTGGAGCCGCTTTGCTTTTGATTTCAGGCTTTTTTTTCCCCTCCTTCTTTCCATTTTTGCAGCTTTTAGCGCCGTGACCGGATGCCCTCGCTCTCTTTCTCTCCGTCTCTCTCTCTCTCCCTCTCTCTCTCTCTCTCTTTTATCGCGGCAATTCGCCGAGGACCGCCTGAAGCAGACCGCTCCTCAGACCGGGAGGGAGGGAGGGAGGGAGGGAGAGATAGAAAGGGAGAGGTCTGAGCCGAACCCTCGAGCCGCGTTCATTAGCGATGCGCCATTCCGCTGACTCAAGAACCCGATGCGGGCGGTTACCCAAGGACAGGGACGCGGAGCGCATATTGATGGGGGAAGCGCGAAGCTCCTCCCCCACCCCCTCCCTGCACCAATCGTTCCCCTGTGCCATCTATCTCTCCGATTAGCATTCTTTTAAACAACACCGTGAGGACACTTCAGAAGGTCCCGAAGGCCCGAAAGCCTGGGTCTCGCCTGAATCGCTGCCCACCGTGATGTGAGGCCTTGCTGGGTCTCCGTTCGTGAGGAGGAAGAGTTGCTGAGCACCAGCCTCCGAGGCTGAAATCCGCAGCAGACGTTCTGGGAGATACGAAGCCCCCTGCCTCTCCCCCCCACAGTAAAGCTTGACTGCAAAAGAATGGCCTACAGAGTGCTTCCTAGACAGGAAATGAAGTCGCAAGAATGGCATAGGTTAAATCGGCTAGGACGTGAGAGAGGAAAAAGAGAGGAACACTGCTTTTTAAAAAGAAATGCACAGATTCACGCAATGCTTTGTTAATAGAGAGACATTTACGAAGCCATGCACACATGTTTTCTGTAAAGTTGGGTATTGTAGGATTTTATTGATTCTGATCCTGGTTCTGATTCTGCTTATCGAATCTGGTTCTTACTGAATCCCAGATGTGATTCTTATCATATTTTCTGAGTAAGAAATAAAACCAAAAGGTTTCAAAAGCCAAAACTATCTTTATTAGCAGATTCTGGCAGCTATAAAATGTAAATAACCAATAATAATGTATGGTATATGGTGTCTTTTCTTTCATTTTTGGTAAAAAAAATAAATAAATAAAAATAGAGCAGAATATAGAGAAATAATCGAGTTTCTCTATCAGAAGTTCTCGGGGGATGAATCAGAGGAGGGGAGATACTGCTCCGTGAATTCGTAAATATCATTCTCTACCTTGCCAAATAAAAGTTGTGTGTACAATGTTGTGCTTTTTGTATGTTACTTGAGTGTGAGGCGCTACTAGCATTAGCTGAATACAAGGTTAACCATATGGAGTTGACTTCAACAATTGAATAGACTTTTTTTAGTGTTCAATGTACTTCACTCATTTTGAGAATGTGACTGAAAATACTCTTTCAGGATTCGATAAGCGACTTCTTCAGTTCAGGTTTCTGAAATTTTGGAACCGGTTCTCGATACCCAACCCTAGTTTTTGGTGCTCTGCAGTGCCTTCAGAAATTTTTACTTTCCCTTCTCAAAATTTGGCACCTCAGATCCCACCGAAACTGGAATGTCCAATTCACAAAGTACGTACGAGCGTGCTCGTTTATGTCCCCGCAGCCGGCTCAGGAGGGCGAAGACGACGTGCAGTTCAACTCTGAAACCCGCAGTGCTAGCCACGGTGTGGTCGGAGGAGGAGACCCGATCATACACGCGTGAAGAGGGCAAGCCACTGACATCCAAACTGCCAACAGGTCGCTCGCATAATGAACACTGCTATCCCCACCAACTGAATCGCTTCTGTATATTTCCATAAATGGGTTGAATTTATCGTATTGGTGGAGGGAAGAAAATAAATGAATAAATAAATAAATAAAATGGAAAAAGAAAAAAGTTGAGGAGTGAATGCTTTCTGAAGACACTGAATACAGTCCTTCAGACTGGCCTGCTTCCGCAGCTCGTGAACAGAAAAGACTCAATAAGATTTCACGGGTGTGTGTGTGTGTGTGTGGTATTACAACGGTGCCCACGCTATTTCTTTACCGCTCTGGAGAAACGATTTTTTCCACAGATACCATACGATACACATTTTAACTCTAAAATACTAAATGTATCACTTAAAAAAATATGGGAATCACAATACAACACTCAGCGGAATAACTAGGCTGGAATAGTTCCATATGTTTATTTAGTTTTGAGACATCAGAAAATAATCACTGCATAAAATGTTAATGTGTAATTTACACCGTGCAGTGTGCGCATTGTACCGCAGTCTTCGGTTCAATTAACACCACGCTCAAAATCATAAGTGGCTCAGAAACGAAATGATGTTGTTGTTGATGTTCCCTTCCCTCCGCTACTAAAAATATTTAGATATCGTCATCAGGCTCCTAATTATTTTTCGTAGGACTGAAGTTCTCTGTGAAACAAATGTGTAACATTGTCTGCAAATTAACGTGACCTATTTACACCAGAAGCACAGCGCCACGACAGTTTAACTTTCAGACATCCAGTTCCTCTGCAAACAGGGAAAAGGTGTGTAATTATGTAATGTATAAATTCTCACTTGGAATTCAACATTAGAAGGATACTGCTGTAACAAATGGGCAGACCTGATTTTTTTTTACTCCAGGATTTTAAAAAAAGAAAAGAAAATCCAGTCTGGTAGGAGCCATTACATGCCGTGCGCAGTACAAAGAGTGCCCAGCAGATGGCAGTCAGCCTTGGACCTGCAGGCTGAGAGCAGTGGGGCAGCTGTTCTGCTAGATTTGACAAATATAATCTCACCAGACAGCTCGATTAAGCCGGCGCTCGGACCGTCTCCTGTTGGAGGAAGCAGAATGTACGCTCTCATCAGCAGCGAAGCCCCACGCCCGCACCTCTCGCGCTGAAACGCTAACGCGAGCAACGCTTCGCGTCAAAGTCTTTATTCTGCGTACCTGGTAGCTCTGTAAACAAAATGCAAATGAATAACGATCGAAGGCTGATCACCGAAGACAGCATTATTCACGAGTTTGGAGGCGAACTTTGGAATGCGTTTCGCTTTTTTAAACATTTTTTATTATTTTTTTTTTACTTTGCCTTCGACAGGAGTGCGGTTTAATGTCTACAAGCTGCAGACACTCCTGAAACCCGGTCTGAGGATATTCAGCACAGCAAAAGGCCGATTTTTATTTCCTGCTTTTTAATTAACCGTAACTATGGGTAGCAGGAGACCCTCCCCTGGCCGCTCTCTCAATTTCCACTGAGCACCGTGTTAAGACGTCTGCAACGCCGGCCCACAGGAGGGTCAGTCCGTCGGCTCGACGCGAGGAACGGAACAGGCGGCCGTCGAAACGGCGAACGCAGGGGAAGCCGTTACGAGGACGTCAGGCGCTGCGCGGTCAAAAAAGGTTAAGGCAGGAGAAGGAAGTTAAAAACGTTTTCTTTTTTTTCTTTTTCTGGCTTTCTGGGTGTCATTAACGACCGCAGAAAGGCCGCAGCAGACCGCTACAGGCTCCCGGCCTAAAGAAGGACCCTCCACGGAACTCCGCCTGAACATTTCAGGACCGTCAGTACACATCTGGGGTCATACACAGGGCCCAGTTAAAGAAGGACCCTCCACGGAACTCCGCCTGAACATTTCAGGACCGTTACTACACATCTGGGGTCATACACGGGCCCATTAAAGAAGACCTCCACGGAACTCCGCCTGAACATTTCAGGACCGTTAGTACACATCTGGGGTCATACACAGGGCCCAGTTAAAGAAGGACCCTCCACGGAACTCCGCCTGAACATTTCAGGACCGTTAGTACACATCTGGGGTCATACACAGGGCCCAGTTCTGTGACTACGAGCGCTACACCGACACACACCCCTCAAAACCCCCCTCCCAACAAGAGAGCAAGTGCTTACTAACGTATAAGAACAATAAGGGCATTTTTCAACCCAACTAACTCAATGTTTATACATCCGTACATTATATATGCCACAGCAAAAACTTCTCACTGAAGGACGGACTGAACAGCCAAAGCATTGTGGGTTTTTTTTCCATGTCATATCCAGACCCAGACAGAGCTGCCCTGACCACAAAAGAAATGTCAGCGCAGTTACTAAGTACAATAATGCAGAGTACAATAATGACTGAAGAAGCAGACTTTACATTATAACCGAACGCACGTACGAGCCGGACTGAAGGTTAAGGACAAAAGCTTTGACGAACGGAATGGAGAGGCAGAGGGAAAGGCGCCGTTAACGCCAGCACGCGGTATCCGCTCTGCGAGTTTTCTGCACAATGGGCAAGTGAGCAGCATGTCCCATCAGAGCATCGGTGCTCAATCTGGCCAGCTTCTCCACTTGGGCAGCAGCCAGGCAGCGCCGACCACTGGAACTAACCAGGACAAGAAGAGCGTGTGTGTGGCCCAAAAAGCAATGTGGCTGGGCGCGCGTGTGTGTGTGTGTGTGTGTGTGTTGGCCGGGGGGTTTAAAGGTAATGAAATTATACGCAGTTTGCATGGTCAGTAAGTAGTGAGTATTAAAGACCACATACGGTAATGGAAATAAATCTATTTTGTCACAGAATTCACAAATCTTTTGTAATTAAGTGAAGACCAAGAGAGCCTGAAATCCTGAATTGCATTAAAGTATCAAATCACAACCAGAACTCTCTTTGAATCTCTGAATTTGGAAGAAAACAGGAAAGAGGCAGAGGCAGAATGAGACATGCAAATACAACATGGTAGTCGTGTGCTACGACATGGCCAAAACTGCAGATCGGTCAGACCAGTCCCTAACCTGGGAGGACCATACGTGTGCGTGCGTGCATGTACGCATGAGTGTGTGTGTGTGTGTGTGTGTGTGTGTAAGCTTGTGCGTGTATATGTGCGTGCGTGAGTGTGAGCATTTGTGTGCGTGTGTGTGTTGTACTGTATGAATGCATGCATACGTGAGTGTGGGTAAGTGCTTGTGTGTGTATGTGTGTGTGCGTGCATGTGGATATGTGCATACTCAAGTGTGCACGTGTGTGGGTGTGTGTGCATGAATGCGTGCCTGTGTGTTGTATGTGTGTGCGTGTGTGTGTGTGTGTACACCCAGAGGTACCTTTGACTGATATTAGATTCCAAAGCTCATGGGAGCCAAAGACAGCAGCAGTGAATTATAAAATATCTCCCAAAGAGGCATGTAAGAGGGCTGAATATAGATGCTCCGTAATATAATAATGTATTCGTCTGGAGGGGGCGGGGGGGGCACGAAAAAAAAAAGGAATCGCGGGAGAATTTTGGGAGTCATCCAAGTCTTTCATCATCTTTGACGTGGATTATTAAAAAACATAATTAAGCCCATATAATTACCCCCCACCCCACCGCACCCCACTCCTGACTAATCGATGGAGTGGAGGGAGGAGAGACGGGGTGGGGGGGGTTGGGGGGGGGCGTCTGCGACTCCGCTGCCTGATCTCCGCGCCCTCGGCCAGCCGAGATGGCGGGGTGCCAACGTGGCGCTTTTGTCTGCCGTCTTGGTGACGGGCACAGTCAGAGAGACTGGCGGCGGGCAGGTGAAGCTTTTTAAAAAAATATTTTTTTTTTGCGCACGCAAACCCTCGTTCGTTTGCGTAATCGAAGGTCTAGACAACATATGTCCGCGGACACGACGTATTACTCCACATTTTTTCCCCCCTCCGTTGGGACGGGGGGTGGGGGGGAGGGGATGACGAGTAGAGAAAGAATTGTTTTTGTGAAACTGTTTTTTTTTTTTTTTCCCTGACTGGAAAATAGAAAGACAAAAACCCAAAATGTGAAACTGTCAAAATAGCGGTGACAGTGACGCAGTAGGTACGGAATGGCGTACAAAAGTATTCCAGCGTGCAAAAATATTCCTTTCGGTACATGTTATTTTAAAAAGACCGTGAGGTGGTGTGTCTCCCCTCAGCAGATTACAGCAGCGCATATTACAGCAGCATCCGGCAAACGCACCGAATATTCGCACCGTACCAGTTCACCTGAAAGCCGGCTACTGCTCCGCGCGGAAAGCCTCCGGTACGAACGGAAAAAAAAAAACTACTTTCGCCCGGTTAATTATTTCAGGCTAATCCTGCGAGAACAGATAAACTCTACATGACGAATCAGTGTTTCTTCCCCTCGCTTGAACGAGGAAGACGAGGGGTGGGCGCGTTAGGCGAACCCCAATAAGCCGCGGAATAAAATAAAATCGTAATTACGTCCATTTTTCTTTTTTTTTTTCTTTTTTACGTGGTAGTTCTACCCAGCCGGGGGAGAGGGGGGTGGGGGGTGGGGGGTTAGCGACAGACGGCGAAATCCCCGCCGAAGCCGAATCCCTTCCGCGTCTGCGACGGCTAATCGGCTCGTCTTCGTTAAAGGCGGACGCTAATCCTTCGCTTCCCGCGCCGTGGCTGAAACGCCGCAGAGAGGCTCACCACCGCCCGTCTGATTCGCTGTCTCGACCGTCAATCACGCCGCCCGGTCCCGGGTTCACGGGCCGCGCCCGTTACCTCCGAGACGGCGGGGGGACAGAGAGTGACAGACGAAAGAGGGGAAAGACGAGGGGCGCTCTTTGTGATTTGAGTGAAGTGCGCTAACCTCTCTCTCTGACGACGGCGGCTGGAATTCCCCTTTTAAAAGGAGCCGCTCAGGGACGGCCGTGAAGCGGGCCAATGACAGGCAGTCTTTTTTAGGTGGACCCCAGTACCCACTGACATCAGAAAACCCCCCGGCCACACTCAGCTACCTGTTCGATGGATGTAGACGAGGCCCACAGGGCCACATGCTTTTGGGTCATGTGACCTACAGAGACTCAAAGGCAGCAGTACCTTGTGGCCCTGTTCCTGGGGCTTTGCATTAGATTGGGATTGGTCTCTCTCTCTCGCTCTGTCTCTATCTCTCTCTCTCTCGGTCTGTCTCTCTCTCTCTCTCTCTGTCTCTCCATCTCTTTCTGTGTCTCTCTCTCTCTGTCTCCATCTCGGTCTGTCTCTCTGTCTCTCTCCCTCTTGTTTCTCTCTTTGTCTCTCTCCCTCTGTCTCTCTCTCTGTCTCCTGTTAGCGGAGGTGCAGAGGAGAAAAATGCGCCGGCGCCGGGCCGGAATTTGTTCGCACCCCCTCCGCGCTTCGGCCGCGACGTTCGGATGTCGCCGCCGCCGCCGCCGCCGCCGACGAGAGATCGGGCGGTTGACGGATACGCCGGCCCGCGTATTCTGACGGGCGATTCCCGCCACGAACGCGTCTTTACCGCTCCGCGAAATGGCCCGCGATTCATTACCGGCCGCCGTCCGCTTCGCCGCCGTTCGACGCGGTTTACGACACCGGAACGTTCCGGAAGGGCCGCCTTTTTTACGCCGGCTTTTTTATATTTTGATCACGTGACGCGTCCACGGCTCGTCGCGCCGAGTACACTTCGTTCCGATTCGCGGTCCGAACCGTCATTTTCCGGGTCCCGCCCGCGTGCCGTATGGACACACACTGTGTCCGTATCTGCCGATACCTGGCGGCATCTCTGCGTGTGTCAGAGGGACTCTAAGGCGTCCGTTTAAGGAACGCCAGACACCCCGTAGCTGCCGTCTGTTAAAACGACGATCGCGGACGAGACGACCGGCGAGATCGAACGAGCTAACTTACCTGCAGGGCCACGCCCGCGGCAGACCAGAGCAGCACCGAGGGGGAACCGAGAAAAAAAGAAAAACGACAGGAAAGGACATTAGAAAAACCTCCAGTGTGATTTTAAAAAAAACACACATTGAGCTGTGCATCCCTGTGTTGTAAAGCGGTGTGGAATTGTTAATGTGGCGTAAGGTGACGTTATGTACTCCGTGGTAAAAAGCTGCCAGGCAGTGTTCAGGTGTGTTCTTCAGCCCAGGAGAGTAGTATTTTGTGCTCAGCATTCATTCGTCGCTAAAATGTAGTTACCAGAAAAAAAACGACTGCTATCGTTGAGAGAGAATTACGACAAAATTTAGACCAATTTTTACTTTGAAATATTTTTTTGGGTTTTTTGAAGTATTATCATCGTTCTCACGCTTAAATATTCAAACGTGTTTTTTTTTGCAACCGTTTTATCGCGAACGCTTCAAAAATAATTATTTAGGATTTAACTGTTACCGTTCGACGATGTTGCATTTCAAAGTAGCGTGCCTCATTAGTTTAGACCTCTTTTGGGGGAGCAATTAAAAAAAAGATATTTTTGAGATGAAATACCTGAAAGGAGGGCATAACTGACAGAGCAGAGTAACTGACAGGCTGGGATAACTGGGCGGTTGTAATACGTGACAGAAGAGAAAGATGCAAAGGGCTTTCATTTGTATATTTCTCTCTTCTTCTGTCTTTTCTTTCCTCCTCACACGAGGGCAACAAGCAAGAAAAAACATCAGAGGACTCCAATATCCATAATCCTCTGATCTTCACAGAGAACAAAAGGATAAGGGGGAGAGCGTGTACACATACACACACACACATACACACAGACACAGACACGCAGAGACATACACACACACTCACACACACACACAAACACACACACACACACACACACACACAGAGACATACACACACACACACACACACACACACACACGCAGAGACACACACACACACACACACACACACAGACACACACACACAGACACAGACACGCAGAGGCATACACACACACTCACACACACACACACACACAGACACGCAGAGGCATACACACAGAGACACACACACACACACACACACACAGACACACACACAGACAGACACAGAGACATACAAACACACACACACAACACACAGAGACATACACACACACGTGCACACACTCAAGCACACACACACACACACAGACACAATAATAACAGGTTGAGCGCTGTGCTCATTTTCCCAGCCTGTGCAGCAGCGCGGCTGTCGAGCTGTGTTTGGAGCCCGGAGAGGCAGCAGTGGAGCTGCCCGGCCACACCCCCCAGCTGCTCCCGAGCCCGTGCTGCAGCCAATGACGTCGCAGCGGCCCATCCCCCCCCCCCTCCTCCCCAACCCCCAGGACTCACTCAACCAGGCCTGTTTCTGTCTGCCTCAGCAGTAGAGCTCCAAATCTCTCCACTCTCTCAACTCCCTCCCTGCCTGCCTGCCTGCCTGCCTGCCTGCCTGCCTCCATCTCTCTCTCTCTCTCTCTCTCTCACTCTCTCCCGCTCCTCTTATTTTCCATCCACTCATTTTAATTACGCAGAACAAGCTGCGACGCATCTAGCCCGGGAGTTTAATTTTAAAAAAAAGGGGAGAAGGATAAGAGAAAGGAGGGAATGGAAGCGGCAGAGGGAGGTTAGAGGAAACAGAGGATCGGCGGCGGTGTTTACGGGGAGGGGACCCGGCTCCGGGGAGATGATTAACAACACTCCTTTCAGCCTTTAAGTGAATTAGAACGGGGGGGGTGGGGGGGGGTGGGGGGTTAGCGTCGTGTTACAGCAGCCTCAAATGTCAGCCAATGAGGTTTGAGAGCAGCACTCGCCAAAAATGTCACCAGATAGACCGAGGAGGAAGACGAGAGGGCTGTCTGAAGCAACGCCGATCCCCCCCCCCTCCCCGTTTCCCAAATAATAAAAATGTCCTCGAACAGACCGAACCCCTCCACGTTCTGCTCTGGTAAAACTACCTCCCCGGTCACAAGCTGCCCCGCCTGAAATCGAAAATTCCGTCCCCTCCCGCCGCAAACTTTACCCGCCCTAGAAAAAAAATCACCCCGTCAACAATTTGCCCGCCCCCTCAGCTCCGAAGAACTGCCCCCAGACCGACGTCCTAATTCCGCCCCCGCAGCCTTGCCCCGGCTAACGCCCAGATCTAACTGCCGCAAACTGCCCCAGCTCCCCCCCCCCCCCACGTCCCTCCCCAGATCCCGATACGGCCTCTCTGGCCTTTTTAAAAAATGATCATTTAACAAATATGCGGATGAAAGCGGGGGGTGCTACACATTTTCCCATATTGTAACGTCCACACTCCCCCCCCCCCCCCGGTCTGGGGGTGCTGTTCTCAGCACTGCTGCTCGGCTCGCGGCGTTCCTGTGGATTTCTGTGTGTGTCATTTAAAGGGCCAGCCCAGCACGCCTCAGTCTCTTCTGCAGCTGCGGTTTCTTCCAAAGGCTGCGTGGGGGGAGGGGAAAGCGGAGAGACAGAGGGAGAGGGAAGGGGGAGGGAGAGAGAGAGGAGAAGGAGGTGGAGGAGGAGGGGGGGCTGGCCGTTTTAGAAGATGTAATGAAAACCACCAGAGCTCAGAACGCAGTGAGGGAAAATAAGATGAAGACAGCTGGGATCTTTTTGTCGTTGCCTTTTTTTTTTTTTTAAACCCCCCCTCCCCGCCCGAACATTTCGTTCTGCGGCGCCTCTTCTCCCCTCTCCCTCTCCTTCTTTCCTGCTCTCCCTCTCCCTCCCTCCTTCCTGCTCTCCCTCTCCCTCTCTCCTTCCTGCTCTCCCTCTTGATCTTTTTAAAAATTCAGAGCCCACCCCCTTTTGCTGTAATGGTTTATTTATTACGGCGAATATACAGCTTCTAAAACTAGTTCTGGGCTCTCATTCCCCACAAGACTTTAAATCATCTCACGCTTCAAATTCTCCGCTGCTCCCCGTTCCCCCGTCTCTGTCACATTCGTTCCCCCTCCTTCACTCTTCCCTCTCTCCTCTCCTCCCGTCTCAGCTGAATAACCTCCTCAGAATCTAAAAATCTTTCGCTGTTTCTTTAACTCTTCAGTGCAACAAGGAAGGAGGGGAAAGTCTACTTCCTTACATTTGCCCGTTTTAAGCCCAGAATTAAGGGACTCGGATAAAAAAAAATAAATAAAGGTTTTCGCAGCTGACGAACGATCGACTGCGTTCGCCGTGCGGCTCGGAAAGATAAGGGACCGAGGGAAAAGGACAGGAAGAGAAAAGGAGGAGGAAGACGAAGGAGGAAAAGGAGCCGGTCGAGAGGCCCCGTCTGAGGGGGCTCTGATCCAACAGACGGAGAGAAGAAAAAAAAAGAAGCTTGTTGCTTCCAAGCCGGCTTGGAATTCCAAAGATCTTTAAAAACACCGTTTCTCCGGCCCTCAGAGCCCTAATCTCAGTCTTTAAAAAAGCGGCGCCTTCTTCCTCAGCTTCGAACGTTCGCTCCGAACCGGAGAGCCAACGGAGTTCACAAATAATCAAAGATCTGACATAGGGGATATATTCTCATTTTTCTTTTCACCCCGCCCCCCCCAAAACATTTTTCTGCCTCATTTCCTTAATTAGAAGAGGGGCTGAGGAGCAGCCTGATTATTATCTTGAGGAGAGACAACATTAAATGATATTGAGGCGGGAGGTTGGGGTCGTAGCAGCACTGTCATTTAAACATTTATATCTGGCTCCTCATTATTTTCATTTCATCTGTGACACGCCCCCTGAGTGTTGCTACCCTTGGATTTCAAAACTAACTTCCTCGTTTCCGCTTGTAACTCTTTTTTATTTATTTATTTTTTTTTCCCCCTTCTCCTACAAACTCGGAAACGCCCTCCCGCGTTTGCGAGCCCGGCCTCGTCACTGCGACGTCCTCCATCAATTTGGGGGAGTGCGAGACAGGCGAGGACTCTTAATTCGCTCCCACTTTTTTGCGCAACGCGGAAAACGGGTTCGCTTAGCTGGCACGGAGACTGCGGGTTCTTGACCGACCAGAGGGGGCGCCATCGCGCAAAATAGCCTTCCCGAAACCCCCCCTCCCGGGGCGACGGTACCGTCAGGTTACGCAACGCTCTGATAATCTGCCGGTCAGTTGGTAAGGATTCAATACAATTCCATTTCAAAATGGTGAATTCAATTACAATTGGAAAAATATAGGCTGTGTGTTCTATCAGGGAAAATGGAAACCCTGAAGGCTGAATGCGAAAGTCACGTGTAAAGTAAACGGCCGCTGACTACACTGATAACGGTCAATGGTCATAACCAGGGCGTGGCACTGCACTGACCGCATGCTCATAACGAGCTCCTACGCTGGCGGGTCAAATCCAAAATTTGTCACGTCTCTCCCTCTCTCGCTCCCCATTCTTCCTGTCTTTCTACATTGTCTTGTCCAATATGAACCCTCCCCCCCAAAAAAAAAAAAAAAAATTATATATACATACATAAATAAGATGGTCATAACTGAGAACAGTCCTGAATGATGTGTGAAATATAAGCTACCACATAACAGTGGGGATGATATCATTATGAAAATGCCTCAGCCAGGTGAAGGCCACACAAAAACCTTCCCATGATTCCACTTATGTAAATAAGTAACCACACAGATAAAAGATCAAAAGTTTTCAATAAAGAGTAGGCCAATGATTAGAATATTCTGGCATACTTCCTACATCATAAATGGCTTCCTTTATCTTTCCAGAAAGGGCATTTTATGTTGGCAACCATTACATACCTGACTAAAACCACATCACAGGTGCACGAGCAGATTACAGAGAAATTCCCCATCAGCGGTGTTATTTACAGTTAGAGTTTGTAAGGCCTGGCAGGAAATCCCGAAAGAAAAATACATTTTTAATGAGAGGATTGCGCTTTTTTTTTTTTGCTGATTTCATCTCGCAAGTTAAAAACAACAGACCAAAAGAATTTTGGAAACTACAGTCATGACGCAGCAAACAACATCATTTCTTAAAGTAACGCGTCTCAAAATGGCATGACTTAAATGGAAACACGCACAAAAATGTGCACACAAAGCTAAAAGGAAGAGAGAAAAAACCCCACGTGTCCAAACGCGCAGCCAAACACAGACAGACCCCAACGCGGGAAAGCGTGGATGGCTTTAAAGGAGGGAAAAAAAGAGAGCTCCTAATCACATATTCCATTATCTGCAAGCTCCGATAGAGAGAGAGAGAGAGAGAGGGTGTGAGAGAGAGGGAGAGGGAGGGAAGAAGAGAGGAGAGGAGGGAAGAGAGAGAGAGAGGGAGGAGAGAGAGAGAGGAACGAGAGGGCAAGCGAGGGAGGGAGAGGGAGAGAGACAGCGAGGGAGAAGGAGGGCAAGAGAGAAAGGGAGAGAGACACAGAGATGAAGAGAGAGAGACGGAGAGGGAGAGAGCGAGGGAGAAGGAGGGCAAGAGAGAAAGGGAGAGAGACACAGAGATGAAGAGAGAGAGAGAGAGAGAGAGAGTCCTCCGCATGTACACGCAGGCACTCCGGCACTCTAATTAGCGGCGTCGGGCGGAGAGAGAGAGAGAGAGAGAGCGCTGCTAACGAGCACGAAGGCGAAAGCCGCATCCTCGCGGTTAAAGGCGAGGGTGCGAGGGTGCGAGGGGGGGCAGGGGCGCGGACAAATCCGGGGCGACGGCCGTTCACTTAACCCCCTAAAATACCGTCTCTCCGGCCGGGTCCCGCACAGAGCACCGGTAATGCCCCCCACCCCCACCCCCCCCCCCCCACCCACCCCACCCCACCCCACCACGCGCGTGCCGCCGCGCACAAATCAGGCTACGCTAATCCCACAGGCCGACCGACGGGGGAAAAAAAAATCCCGTCCGTGGGAGCCCGAAGAAATTATTACCAGTCGCGAGGCCACAATTTGCCCCTAAAAAGAGTAAGACCGAAGTCAATTTTGGGGAAATAATTCTATTAGCTTCCGTCTAATGGCACCAAAAACCATCGAGAACAAACATGGAGCGGCTTTTTCTTTTCCGCATTAGAGTCTAGACGGCTTCTCCCTGCTTAAATCTCATTATTCCTCTCACAAAAGTGCCCCAATTACCTCCATGAATTCAGGCCGGCAGTTTATTTTTCTCCCCTCTTAAATTGATTTCTGGGCTGAATTAATAAAAAAAAGTCGGAGCAGGTGTTTCCTGCTCCCGACACGACGACGAATAAATTCAAAGACGTCTTATTTCGCGTTTTTTAAATGCGGCCGAAACAAATGAAGCAGACGACCGTAAGGCGCCCTTACCTTAAGGTGAAAAAAATCTGAATTAATGGCGTGCTCTGAAATCGGTGAAAGGGAAGGAAGCCCCCCAACAGCATAATGGATAATTAGCATTACTCACAAGCCGGTGGGCCACACCGCTGGTTATAGTTTAAAAACAGACTATCCCAGAAGCATGAAAGCATACTCGTGTACACACAAATATGCATGCACCACACAAATCAACACAGATACAAAAATCACAATTGATGAATAACATCAGTGCTACAATAATTTCTTAATAAGGGGTTAGGGTGTGTTATATTAATGAACAGACACACACACACAATTTCAGTTCAAAATTCTCAACAATTATAAAAAGCCTCCTATAAATCACATGCTACAAAGAAAGCCTTCAGACTTGTTCTGTTCTGCCAAGAATTATTTCAGGTATAAAAACAAAGAAACAATACTTCTAGAGAACACAATCTAGCTGTAGAGGATGATGTCAACTGTCTGTAGGAAATCTACTCCAACTGAGTGTCTGTTGAGGAGATCATCATAACTACATGTACTCCACATCTCATACACCTGGCCACAACACATTAGCATGACCTTGCTATCTTTCCCATCATGCATTGGGGGTACTCAAGAGCATTATTATGGGTGGTAAACATGGCCCAGTTTTTCGTCCTCTGGTCGATTATCCATACATAGCAGTCTCATAAATAGGTCATCCAGGCATTGAATTCCGACATCCCCATCTCAGAATCCTTATAAAATTTCATTCTCAAGTTCCATGGCAAGGTCTGGGGGAAGTTTTCACCACGAATTAGAAAAAGAAATCCTTAAAAAGTCTCATAATCGCGTGCGGTTCTGCCATATATCCTGTTCAAATCCCGCTGCAATCATCAATGGCTCCGAGACCTCTTGATCTTGCGAAAGGATCCTCCTCCTTTTACCCGCGTCTTCCCGAGGCCGCAGAGCTGAGCGCAGGCAGTGGACCAGGCAACGGGAAAGCGGGCGTGTTACGTAAAACCCGCAGGCTTTCATCTCTTGCCATTCCTGACCTTTGGTCATCTTTTCATCTTGGCTCCCTGCAGCATCTCGGCCTTCTTCAGCTCCTGCTTTCAAACAGCCAGAGAACCGCTTTTTACCTCCTCTTACATCCCCCTGTCTAATAGCCAGGCGTGACCTGGTTCATACTTGGGAGGGGAACTCTTGGGGGGGGGGAAACCAAGTCGCGTGTTGCAAGAAGTGGCGTCCATTAACCAGTAGGGGGCAGTCTTCCCTTGGGACCGAGCATAAGACAAATTACGACCATCTACTCATCCCCCAGTATAACTGGCAAAACAAGCCCCCCCTCCCTTGGTTGATGTGTTCCAGCTTATTCTGTTGCAATATGGCTGCTGTGCATACACCAAGTGGGCGTTGCATAATGATGGTGGTTCAACTAAATTTTCCCTCCTTGATGTAAAGTGCTTGGAGATCCACAAAAGGCACTGTATAAATTAAATTCTCTTTTATCCATTTAAAATGTTCCATATATATAAAATTTACTCTAATTACTGTTACTAATGCATATCCAATGGGCATTTTGAAACCATTTTACAGCTGTCATGGATTTCCTATTTTAAAACAAACCCACTTAGTCAAATAGAATGCAACCCCCCTCCTTAAAAAGACTACATCTGTCCAACCAGTCATTTTCTTGGGGAATTTTATATCCCGGAGAACAAGCCTATTCGCCACAGAAAGGCCTCGCATCTTAGACACGCGTCTACTACGGCACGGGAAGGAGCCGGAATGGATCCAGGTGGGCTCTGTTTCCACATATGTTCTTTCCTACCTTTAGTTCACACATGCTAAGATGCCATTCGTGGCTCGCAAATGCCCTGTGGTGAATTCTTACGTGTCAGCGAGTTCGCTCGATTCACCCCCTGCGTACCGACGGATAAAAGCACCGCGTTCCGAATCTCAGTCTCCGATATTCATTCATTCCTTCGTTCATTTATTCAGTCGTTCATACCGACAAAAGGACGGGCGTGTAGGTGGGGGAATTGGTCATAACACCGACGCCCACTTCCGACAGACACAGCGGGGACGCTATTGTATTTCACATTCGTAAAACGGGAGGCAAAGTTCAAGTGGACGGACTCGAGGACTGGCAACCCGATACGGAACACGGTGGGGGAAAAAATACACGGTCCAATTATCTTTCGACAACCGGCGGTGATGGCGCGGCTGTGATTTAAAAAATTAATAAATAAATAAAAACTGCAACCCCGTGCCCCGACACCCAACAAAAAAAAAAAACCGTCTCTCGCCAGTCCAGATCCCCGACGGTGTTGTGCCGCGCGGCCGCCTCGCACGAGACGCTGTCAGCGCTATCGGCTCGGGTCGCGGTGGAGAACGCATTCCGTGCTCCCCCCCTCCCCCACTCGGAATACCATTTCCCCTCTGACTCCCTCGTCGCCGCGGCGACACCTCGGTGGCAGTAATCAAGGCGGCGTGACAGCGAGGAGAAACGCCGGCGGCGACAGCGGAGAGAGGCGCGCCCGCCGCCGGGTCCCGACGGCGCCCGGAGACGAGGGACGCGTCAGACGTGCGCGGGAAACCGTTAGCCGCCGCGGCTAACGAGCGTGCGGCCGGGACCGCGGTTTCCTAAGTGAATTTGTCGTACGCGTGCACATACACTCTTCTCCTAATTTACAAGTGGAGGGGGGGGCTCGATTCTGTATGAATCTGGGTCTATTAAACCCCCCAACTACCCCAGAAAGAACGAAGTATTCGATGAATTCCGTCTCCCTCCGCTCGATTCCTCTGCGCCTCCTCGCGCGCTCTCCGCGCTCCCGGCTCGAAGGTCGAAGCTCGAAGCGCGTTCGAATCGTTCCTTTAAAGCGCGAGCGTCGCGGCGGCCGGGTTAACCGGCGTCGCCCTTCTTCGTTCTCGTTTCGGCGGCTACGATCGACCGCGGCGAGCGCCGGCGAAAGGAGTTCGCCGTCGCGGCTCGCGAAGACGGTCCGAGCTCTTCGCCATCAAACGGCGGGGCCGCTTATCAGTCTCACGAGACCGTTTAGAGATTACAGAGCTGTACCGATACACGCCACGGCGCGCTGCCTTGCCCGTTCGGCCGATAAACACCGACGCCAAAACCTCTCTCTCTCTTTGCCGCACCTCACTCAGTGGAGTAAATATAGCGAGTTCTCTCGAGATAAATCATCTGCCCTCGTTGCCATGGCGAAGTCCCCCGGACGGAACTTTCCGGGACGCGTACCACCCGGGCTTCCCCCCGCCAACGAGCGATGAAAGGCACGGCGAGCAAACGAGCACGCGGAACGCCTGGCGCGCGAAACGACGCACCGTCGAGAAATCCGCCCTCGGTATATCCCGCAAAGACTCTCTCCGCTCGAAGGTTGCGGCGGCCTAAACGAGAACCGCGATGGACGGAAGTGCAGGTTTTTATCCAGGATGGTTTGTACGCGATGCACTTCAGGGGCGACACAGCTCAGGAGGTAAGAGCGGTTGTCTGGCAGTCAGAGGGTTGCCGGTTCGATCCCCCCGCCCTGGGCGTGTCGAAGTGTCCCCGAGCAAGACACCTAACCCCTAATTGCTCTGGTGAGTGCGAGGCATCAATTGTAAAGCGCTCTGGATAAAAGCGCTATATAAATGCAGTCCATTTACCATTCACCAATATCGTCGATGTGTTGTTCATCTTTGTATGGGCGTACGTGTTATTTGGAATTATCGAAACGACAGTCTTGCGCATCACGGCACCGATATGTTAACGTAAAGTCTGGGGGAGTGGGGAGTGTCTGCACGCTACATTCGAGGGTCCTCACATCGGCGTTGATGAGACTCGTTATGGCGACAGTGCTGCTCGGCAGTGACGGAAGCAATGTTTTCATTGAAGTGTTCAGTGTTCAGGCAAATGCGAGAGAGGAAACGGGGGACTTAAGAGTCAACACAACTGTTAAAAAATTGAAAATTGAAAAATTAAAAACAGGAAGGGAGATGGAGCTCCAGCGTGGTGATAAACAGGTTTAGGGCTCACTCAAGCATTAACTGTGGAGTTTTCAAGAGGCCCGTGTGTAAAAATAATAATAGTTTAAAAAAATTTTTTTAAATGCTCAATAACAGGTACATGTGTTTACATTTTTTAAAATTTAATTTAATTTAATTTAATTTAATTTAATTTAATTTAATTTAATTTAATTTGATTTAAAAAAAAAACTAGAAGATTATTCTTTTTTTAATTACCTTTACAGGACCATGTGGGGAATCCTGAGCATGTATATGAGCTGGATAAAAAAAACTGGGGTTACAGGTGCAATAACAAAAGAACATGTAGCGTGGGGGCGGGGTGGGGTGGGGGTGGGGGGGGCAGAGCATCCGGTTAATATTCCGGAGCCTGTTTACCGTGCTGTTGTCTGGGGGGGGGGGTGCCACACGGTGATAATGCCCCCTCAGATTCAGGAGCGCTCTGACACCGTCGGGTTCTCTACGGGGAAGTGGTAATCATGGAGCAATCTCTCACTCTGTGTGCAGTTCAGCAGGCCTCCTCATTAAACCTGCTTGATGGCTGCAAGCAGCAACTGAGTAATTGGAAAAAGGGCTCCTTTCTGTGGGCCAGCGATGAATCTGGGAAAGGGGGGGGGAGGAGGTGGGGAGGTGTTTTAAGCACTCCCACAGCTCCGGTGTAGAAACATATATATGTTCTCTTTTCTAAATGTCTATTTCATGGAAAACGCGGGTGGTTCTCCTTTGTGAGAATTGGTGTGCGCGGGGATGGCAGGCTCCTCAGGAGCGCCTGAATCTAATGTCCTCACAAGGTAATGAAGTTCTCACACGTTGCTGCTTATGTCCCCGCCTTGCTGTTCTCTCTAAAAGCTCCATGCAGGACTTCTCCCGGCAAAGGGGACAGGCAGAACGGGAGGAGGCCGGACACCTTAAGAGAAATATTCCCCCTCGCAGGAAAGCGCGTGTTCTTTGTGGGCGTATGCATGTGTGTCTGTGTGCGTCTGTGTGTGTGTGTGTGTGTGCCTGTGCGTGTGCGGTGTGTGTGTGTGTGTGTATGCAGATATGTGTGTGTCTGTGCGTGTGTGTGCGCGCATGTGTGTGTGTGTGTGCATGTATGGGCATGTTTTACTATCTTTGTGAGAACCACAAGGATAAAAAGATGAGGAAACCTACACAAGGTGGGGACTTTTTGCTGGTCCCCACAAGTTCAAGAGGCTGTTTTAGGGTTAGGACTTAGGGTTAGGGTTACAATTAGGTTAAGGTTAGGGTTAAGGTTAGGCATGTAGTGGTTGGGGTTAGGGTTAGAGGTTACGGAATGAATGTAAGCCAATGGGAAGTCCTCACAAATATAGCGCTACAAACATGTGTGTGCGTGTGTGTGTGTTGGGTGTGTGTGCGTATTTGTGTGGGAGAGAAACAGCACGAGAGCTCCCGGCCTGTCGTAACTCCGAGCTTCAGCGGCTCTCCTGTGTGCGCGCGCGGCGTCACAAAGCAGGCTGTTCCAGTCCGACCTGTTCCAGCAGCGGGTACGGTGCGATGACAGGGTGGCGCCCGATTATGTGTCAAGCGCTGGCAGAACGGCGGGCGTGTTTTCCAAAGACGCCGATCAGACGCACTGTTACACGATAGCAGGACACAACACAGCCCCAAAGACAACGTGGAAATTCAGTCTTGGGGGGGGAGGGAAGGGGGGGGAAAGGCACAAAAAGGCCTGCTTGAACCAGAGTACAAAATCACTTAAACACAGGGATTACACCACAAGCACAAGACACAACGTTTACGAAAAAGAAAAAGCAAAAACAATAAGCAAAGCAGACGGCAGACTAAACTGGAGGTGACGCAGTTCAATCGTAAGTAACATCCGTGCGTAAATAAATCACTCACAAGGGGAAGAAAAAAAAAAATGACTGAGGAAAAGAGCATTATTTTTACAATTCTCCTCCACGGCAGGGATTACACACAGACTAGAGCAGCAAACGTTTTCATTTGGGCCTTTTTTTTCTTTCGCTCTTCTCACCCCTCTCTTCATCCCCGTCGTTCCCATCTCTCTTTCGTCCCGGCGCCAAGACGATTTTTCAGTCGACGGACGAGCCATTATCCGACGGTGACAACGCGGGCCGCGGATGTTCCGCTTCCGCGAAAAAGAGCGGGAACCCATTAACCACGCTCCGCATCGCTACGGGCGCTATTCCTACGCCGCTTTTTTCCCCCCCGAATTCGAGAGACGAAGTTCACTCGGAACTCGCGGCGCTTGACGGCAGAGCTTTCGATCACGTGACCTCGTTGGGGGGGGGGGGGTAAAACAGAAGGGTGGCGGCGCTAATGGCGACGGCGGGATTGTCCGTGATGGAAATACTGAGCGATGCGATTAAGCTTCGGGACGGGACGACCCGCGGAAAGACCGGCGCGAGCTTCCTCGTTTCGGGCAAAAGGCCAATCCAATCGAACAGAAACACCTTCCCCGATCGGTATCGCGCTAACAAAGTGCCTCCGTCCTTCACTTACGCGACCTTCTCCATTTTGTCTAACGACTGAGGCTGTTGCCCGAAGAGCGGCCTGGGATGAACTCGGCTGGAGAGCCCAAAGTCGGTTTCTTCGTTTTGGGTCGCACATGGAAAGCGGGAGGAATGAAAAGCAACAGCTGTGATATTTGGGAGAGAGCGACGGAGGGGAAGGAGGAAAAACTCCAGTCCGGCCTGAGGAAGTTCAATGGCTCCTGAAGCCCCGCCCCCTGCCACCTCACAACAGGAAGCGCTCGCCAAACCCAGCGCTCGAGAGCCGCAGTTCGGCTGACTTTAGGCAGAAGTGAACACTGGCTTCAGGAAGGAAGACTCGGGGCTGACATCCTCTTTTATAACGGACGTACTGTAGGCGTGCCACGAAACCACACGTACACCCAATCTGCCTTCAGCTCGAAGTGACAGTTGAGGATTCCGAAAAAATCGGCGCCGAGTTCTCCCTAATGCTAAGCTAAAGGCTACTTGCCTGCTAAAGTCTTTCCAAAAACTGTAAATGAACAGAACAGCACAGAACAGCAAACGCAATTTTTTCAGATTTTCATGGGAGTTGGATTCCAAGCGACATTCAAATGCCAATGAATGGCTTCAAATGTGGCGTAAATCTCTAGGCAGCTGAATTACACAAGTCCAGCCGCTGAAACAGAAATGGGGGTTGCGAATAAACGAATTGCCAGAACCCCTGGCCTACTGAACACAAACAGCCCCCCAACACTGAATTGCCTCGAAAATTGAAAGTTCCGGAAGCTTCTGTTGACTTTCAGACAACAGAACCTTTATGCAGGAATGCATTTACAGAATTTCACTTTCAGACAGTAATGTTTGAATAAATTTGATCACCGTTTAAAGGAAGCAGTTATTTGTAATACATGGTATTGCTCCGTGGTCTTATTAAATTTTTACACATTTTCATTTATTCATGGGAAAACTACTGACTGTGCAACTCACTTGCATTTCCTGAGCTAAATCATCTTTTTGTCTCAGTTTGTCAAGGGCTTGAATAAATTTGGAGGCCACAGTATTTGGTTAATATTCTTTGCCTGAATAAAACACGATATTGCTATGGAAACACAAGGTATGGTTTTGTTCAAAGCCCTAATGCAATCATAAAGGCGGCCGGGTGACATGTTTGATGGTGCAGGCTAGAGGAGCAATAATGAAAATTTGTCTCTTGCCGAAACCCTAATTTAGAAAGACTGAGACCGACTGTCACTCAATAAGACAAGCTTGCGCTTTTCTATTGAATTAGCCGCTACTACCTGCGGGTTCATAAAACAGCTTTATTTACTGTGGCAAACTCCTGGATGTATGCACATGTGCGCATACACACACACACATAGACACAGCCACACACACACACACACACACACACACACACACACACACACACAGTATGCCTTGTTCCTGAGGTAGTCAGGTCTCTGGGAGGTCATGCTGCTTGAGAAATAAAAAAAAGTTTAAAAAAAAAGAAACTCTAACAAAAGAAACTGAATTACTAGAACATTCCCTCCAGCACCGTCTCTGCGATCCCAGCTATGTGAATCTGAGACTGACCAATTCATACCGATAGCCAGCTAGCAGCTTCTATAATTCAGTTATTAAAGGAAGAGATATCACACCAGAACATATTTTCAAACATTTCAATTGTCAATGATACATACTGAAAACAACAAATAGCACCCCCAAAAAAAGAAAAATCAATATTCAATTTTTGCTCAACACAAGAGAAAAGGAAAAATGAACTTCCATCCCAAGTGACGAAAGCGTGCAAACTGACAGAATGATTTGTTGAGTTAATATCCTCGGTCCTTCGCCATCCCCAACAACCGTCCCCATCAGGGACCGAAACACACCCAATAACTACGGTGTCCACCGAAGGCCAAAAGACGTGTGGAAACCTCGGGCGCTGCAGTACTTTTTTCCACAGCCTCGGTTTTCCTTTTTTAATGCAGTACAGCCAAACCCAAAAGTCCCCCAATTCCACAATAATGGCTGATGAGCAGCCTCGGCCCTCGAACCACCGTTAACCTGTCGTCAAGTGGTCGCCGGGTCCATTAGCGCCCTTCGAACCCAACCCAGCCTTCCCTGGCCCCCCCCCGTCTTATCCTTACCCACTGGACACAGGGGGTCACCTACCCGTCACCCTCTGGGGCCTTCCCATTTTTAAAAAAAGCACATGTCATTCCGCTAGCCTATCGGCAACTGGGGAAGCCCTCCCGGGCCAGTCAGCGGCGCCGAAACGCGAGGTCTTGCACTATTACATAACAGAAGGCATTTGCATGTTGAACCTCGGCCAAGACCGGATTAGCACCATTTGTTATGACTTATCGGAGTCATTTGTAAATATGAGGAAGGCATTCCGTCACCCTTGACTTTAGAGGGAGAGCGAGCGAGCGAGCGAGAGAGAGAGAGAGAGGCCTTTGTTAAGTGAGAGATAATTTAACGTCGCTGAATGGGTCTACACTCGAGGCGAGTAAACGTACACACGGATATAAACACGCACACAGACCCAGCGCTTTAAGTCGCAGGCATCGAAAGGCCACCGGGCTAGCTCCTGGCCGCGGGCCAGCTCTCGGATTGGCAGACAGTAGCGCGTCTGAGTGCGAGCGCCCGGTGCCGCGGCGGGATGCGACCACCGGCGACGGAAATTACACCGCGATCGGGAGCTCTCCCCGGGCCCCGCGCGCACCCCGAAAACTCTCGAGGCGATGGGAGGGGTGTCGGACGATGCCGAGGAGGGGGGGCGCTGGGACGGAGGGGGGGGGCTGGGGTGTAAATGCCGGGAGGGTGTCGTCATCACTGATAGCCCCCCCTCCCCCCGCCACCACACGCCCCCCAGCAATACGCGAAGTGGGGGGTGGGGAGGGACAAGTGGCTTTGCTCTGACACGGCTAGTTTCCCCAGAAACAATCTGGGAAATACAGTGACACGGCAGAGGGGATTAAAGTTCTAAGACAGAAGACAGTGGGCCGTAAAGAACGAAGCCAAAGGGCTGAGGAGCCTTTAAAACAGGAAGCGTGCTCTGACACTTCTGCACCTACGGCTGTTCTGTTCCACCGACTGTTACACAAATGCATATTTTATATATATCCTGAAGTCCTCAGTTAATCTATTCTATACATCAAAGATGTGTACGCATGTACACAGCATGGGCCTATGCACGCACGCACGCACACACACACAAAGCTGAGGTAGAACCCTGACCATTTTTAATAGAGATAAAGCACCTTTAAGGAAAAATGGAGGGGGAGAAAAAAACTTTTTTTGGTCAAGCTTCCAACCGTGAAACAAGATCCTCGAAGATGAAACGAGATCCATTTTCCAGCGCAGGTAGAGCAGCTTTATCTCCGTCGCTAATGTTCTTAGCGCGGCGGCGCGCCGCGGAGTTGGGCCTCCGCCGCTCCATTAAGACGGAGCTGGCGCTCGCAGACGGAGAAGGCTGCCCACGCCGTGCCTTCTGGGGCGGCAATTAAACGCTCCTTAAAGGATTTGAAAACCGCGGCCGTTTTCGAAGGCGTGCATTTACTCATTTACTTATTTATTTTTAAAAACGGTTCTGCCGGTACCGCGCGATTCGCTGCCGGTGTTCCCGAAGAAAAGAGGCGCCGCGTGTTCGGCCGTTAACGTTCCCCCGGTTTTCCGCCCGTTAACCGTCTTCCCGTTTACGTTTGGGCTCGCCAACGAGGAGAAATTCGATCGCGCTTAAAAAAAAGGGGACGAAGATAAACATTCGGCCGCGGGCGTCTAACATCGCGTAAGATTTTTTTTTTTAAACAGCCGTTCTCCCAATTAAAGCGCGGGGGCTTAAGGAACCCGGGGTCAGGCTCCGACGCGGCGATCCGCGCGGCAAAAAAAAAAACGATTCGAATTTAACGCTTCGGAAACGGCGTGACGTGTTCCTGGTATCGGCGCGACTCAAATCCGGTTTCCCTGCGCTTTCCCCCCCCCCCCCCACAATCCTCAGCTCTCCGTTACAAAAGAGAAACGCTCGATCCGGGATTCGGTTCCGGATTTCGGCCGCGAACGCTCCACACATTTAGAAAAGGGATTCTCTGAGAAGAGATCGAATTCACACGTGCCCGACCACGCGCTTACGTTTCGCCAAAAGAGCGGCGTTCGCCGCGCTGCGCGAAGCGGAGAATTATCTTTCGGTCCAAAGAAAGAAAAAAAAAAAGGATGCGCAACTCGCCTAAATGTCAACATCCGACGCGCGTCGATTGCAACACTTGCGAAGTCGGCGTGACGGGCCCATTGCAACACAGCAGCAGCTGCTTCAGGGCGCCAGCTCTAAAAGCCACCCGTGCAGCTCCTGACCGAAACGGGACGCTAACGGAGATGCTACACGGCTAGCTAGCTACAGTCGATGACCCCCCATCCGAAAAGGCCAAGAGTGTCATTCTTGCAGTGGTCAAAGCAGGACAGAGCGGAGCCGTTTTAGCTGCTTCTAAATGTAGTTCGTGGCCGGGCCGTAGCCAGAGACCTTTCAAACCGAGCCAATCGGTGAGCGGTGGGCACAACTCGAGCGCCACGCTCAGTTTCTACATCGAGTAAAAGCGCAGCCCTACGAAAAAAAGGCAGCCCGTTTATGTTGTTCTATTCCCACATTCAAAACTTTAAAGACGAAGCGACGGCAGCTCGCTGACTAGAGCCGCATTTTGATATGTAGACTCGACCGCGGAAGCCACAGTTCCAGCCTCCGCTGTTTGAAGTAGAAAACGAGTGTGTTTTTCTCAGAGACATTAGCGCCATACGCGGGAGGCTATAATGAAGCGCGAGGGAGAACCCTTTGACAAATTGGCGACATTAGCGAGTACATGTGTGCGTGTGGACTCGCAGGTATGCCGCACAGTCTTACATCAAAGCAACGTGACACCGGACTCATCACCGCAGTTTACCGCTGTCAAGGTTTTTGCGTGAAATATTCCTGTGGAAATAAAGACGATACATAAACAAGAGGCATTATTCTTCATTTTGAACCTATGTTTTCATTCACGGTTATATAACTGCAGGATTTTTGGTATTTGTCTCAGTGTTTGAGCGAACCTTTTGCGCTGGATTAGGTACTTGGCAGAATTATGAGCACTCATAATATAAGGCGAGCGCCTAATTTTTTGATGAATTTGGAATGTTAATATCGCAACAAGCGCACAGAACTCACGAAGGAATATCGCCGCGCGCCGCCCCAATAATAAAAACAACGCGAGACCGCGACTAAAAATAATGGCGCGATCAAGAAAATTTACCGCTCGTCTTTCATGCATATTGAGGCCATTACCCATCCGGTCGCCATGGCAACCGTTAACACTGCCCCCCCCCCCCCCCGCCCTCGCTCGAAGGCAGATGTAATTTCAGACTCCCGACAGCCAGGGGGAGCGGTGAGAATATTCCGCTCGAGCCCTGGGCAGCAGCAGCAGCTGATGATAAACGATAAAAATATCCTGGAAGGTTAGCGCATGGACCGTACCACTCCGCGCCTCCCCCCCCCCGGGGGGGGGATTCGGCTATACGCGCAGGCCTCTGCGCGGGGGGGCTAATTTTACGCGGGTCGCTTGGGGGTGTCGGAGGTTCCGCTGACAGGCGCTCCCTGCTCCTGCTCCTCAGTCAGCAGAACGGCAGGTGAGAGGGGGGGAGCGTCGGACGCCGCGCGCGCGAACGCACGCCACGCACACACGCGCGCACGAGGCTCGGCGGCTTCTGCCGACGTTTAATTAAGACTGCGCCTCGCAGCCCCGCAGGTGTGCGGCGGCGAGCTTCGCCCCACGTCCCGGCGCGTCGGCTGACGAGTCGCGGCTGAGGACAGAGGCTGATATACGGGGGCGTACAAACCACCCCGCGACCCGAACGACAAAGAGCTTCTCCACCCGAGTCGATCGAAAAGGCATTGAAAAACTCTCTATGTCATAAACACGCAGGTGGTAACATACACTCCATAAAAATACAGGAACCCAAAGAACATCTTATAGCATGTCTTTCAATACGGCTTCTACCCTTTTACAATACGGATACCTGTGTCACCTTCCAAAGGTGTGACCGTGGCAACGACCATTCCCCCAATTTAAAAAGGTACTAGGACTACAGGCAATGCTTCGTGACCATACAAAACCCTCATTTCTAGATATTTCTGTATGTTGTTTCTGTGTGCAGGTGTGTGCGGTAGAGAGATTGGAAACGGTGTTACACGTTAGCGGAAGCCCGCTCTAGCGTCTGTGCGCTCCGTGCTAGCGCATGCCTGTGTGCGCACGCTCTCAACAGGGATTATATCCAAACACATCACTCCCTTCCCTATGCGTAGCGTGGCGTGTATTAGCCTAGCTAAGGCTCCGGCAGTTAAGGGTGACGGAAAGTTAAGACCGCGAACACGCTAAGTCGGTCCGCATGAAAGCATCACAGAAGAAAATAACCGAAAAAAAAGCAAAAACATTTTTTTAACCCGCACTCCCCAAATGAGAAAAAGGAGGAAAATCATCTTTGCAGATCGGAATCTTCCCCGCTAATACGTACAGCTGGAAATGATCCAATATCTAAAGGCCCGGAGGCGCGGCGAGGAATAAAGTTACCGAATTCAAATAAATCTCCCCCATCTACCCAAGGCTTCGACACTTAAGAAGCGGGCTGACACATCAATGCAATCTTAACTTGGTAAAGCCTTTCGCGAGCGCAGTTTATAGATACCGGGGTGCGGAAAAGCGGCCGTCTTGTGCGTCTCCCCTAATCTCAGAAAGCGGAGAGAGCGTCCAACGACGCTACGATCTAATCAAACCGAGTTACACACTCTGAGCCCGAATCCAGCTCTCGAATTCCCCCGTGCGCACCTCTGCAGCTATGCTTGACTTCACAAAATATCCTCAATTACTCGTCAAGTCTACATCCTTTAAGATTTCCATCTTTCGTGGGGGGGGGGGGGGAAGGAAATCTACTCTGCCAATGCTAACTTGCTCTTTTCAGCTCGTGCAGAAGGCAGGGTTGAAACAAAAAACTGCGATTTTTAAACGTGACGGATGAAACGTGGCCGTCAGCCACGAAATGACCGGTGGAGACTTGCACCGTCTGCCCAGAGCGAGCGGACTGCAGGCTGCTGGTGCCGGGGGCTCCCGATTGGCCCGGGCGAGCGCTGAGCCCGCCCCCTGACTGGCAGGCCTCTGCACCAATGGGCTGCTGACAGCTCAGGAAGCAGAGGGGAGCAGCAGAAGGAGGTGCTGCTGCTGCAGCGGGAGAGAGAGAGAGAGAGACCGTGCAGTAAGCGAGGCCCTCTCTCTCCCCCCGTTCCGCTCAGACCGCGCTGTCCTCTCTTCGCCCGCGCCTTCCCGCCGCGCGGCGAGCCCAACGCGATGCGAGACGTCACGCGGGGGCGCGCGGCCTCCTCGTTCGCGGTCGAAGCGAGGAGGCCGCGCGGAAGGCCGCGGACGCGCTCCCCGAGCTCAGCCCACGCTCATGCAACGAACGCGGCCATGATGACTGCGCGGCGACGCTGCGGCAGCACAGCGACGCTAACGGCAGCCGAGAGGCTGAGGAACGCAGGGAGCGCGGAGCCGGGTTCGAACGGAGCCCAGCCGTAACGGCTCTGCTCTCAAACTTCTCTGCACTGCAGCCTTTTGTTTTTACACACAGGCTCGGCTGATTTTAGCCCCGCCCCTGAGATTCTCTTCATGTGCCCCCAATCACAAACTTTGCTGTAGGGAGGCAGCTTTCTGTGTTCACAGAAAAATTCAGCTCTTATAAAAATGTTTTTTTTATATTATTCTTTAACTTCAGCAATCGCAATTTGTTTCATTGCGCATGTTGATCATATGTAAATTCATAGAACCTGAATGTATAGAAAGAATGTGTTTATTTTTTCTGAAATACTGAAATCCACGCACACACATCGAGTACATCTGCTGAACACATGCATATGCTTTTAACGTTTGCCATCTACAATGCAGCCTGTACAAATTTTGGTGCCTGCTTTTAATACTGCAGGTAGAGAAGATGCTATGTTGTATAGCTGACAGTTTTTTTAATTCCACTAAACACAAATATAAATCGCTTTATTCCGGGCTGATACCAATATGAAAGGTATTTCGTGTTCACATGTTCCATTTCCTCAGCTCTCCCCGACCCACAGTACGACTATTGTTCAGGTTCCAAATATAAAAAGGCTTTGGATGCGATAACAGTAACGCGGGCCAGTAATAGGCAAGGGGGTCTTCCGCAATAAAAAAAACAACCCTGTGGGCTTACGGTTAGTGAGGTTTTCTGGGTAAATGTGGCGTGTGTGTGTGCGCAGGCGTGTGTGTGTTTGCAGATGTGAGCGAATGTGCGCGTGTGCATGTTGAGTGCGCATGTGTGCGTGCATGCGTTTGTATGCGTGTGCGCATTGGCATGCGTGTGTGTGCACGTGCATTTTTATACGTGTGTGTGTACACGTGTGCGTCTGTCGGCCTGTGTGTGTGTATGTGTGTGTGTGTACACGCGTGTGTCTGTCGGTCTGTGTGTGTAGTATGGTGTGTACGCGTGTCTGTGTTGTGGTCGTGATGTGCGTTTAGTTGAGGATGCGACAGGGACCAGCGTCACTTACAGGAAGGCTGGATGGTCTCTCCTGCTGGACCAGGCCCATCTCCTCGTGGTTGGGCTTCCCGGGGGTCATGGCCGGCTGGCTCCTGTTCCCGTAGCTTTCCTGAGGAACCTCCTGGAGACGCACACACGAGAGGCAAGGAGAGCACCGGGGGGGGTGGGGGTGGTGGTGGCGGTGGGGGAATAAATCAATCACGCATTCAGCTTTATTCAAAGAGAAATCGATGCCTTCTGCTTTACGGCTGAGATTGTTTGGAATCAGAAAGGAGGGCATCAACCACGGAAACTCCGCGCTGCTCGTTTCGACGCTTCTCATGTTTGCTAAACAGGCGATGACTCACGCCTCGCGGTTACTGGCTGCTGTTGGGCGCAGCGCTTAACAAGAGAAACGGCCGCGCGCGGTAATTAGAATCTGAAGAGCCCGGCTGGCTCGCGGAAAAAGGGCCCTGGCAGCACACCGTAGGTAAAGTGGAGAACGCCGGGCGGCTTTCCCTTGGACCAATAAAAAGGGACTACGCCCCCCCCACCCAGACACCCACCCACCCGACACGCGGCCCGGAGCGACCATGTGATCGAGATGAGCCAATGGCCCTGGCTCCCCGCTCAGACGCGGTCCCGCAGGCCCGCACGGCGGCTGAACGAAGCCAAGCGTGAGCGCCGCGCTCTCGACTCCCCGGCAAAACCAGCCGGAAAAAAAAACCAGCGTCGGCGTGCGAGGCCTCAACCGGCTCGGCTCGGCTCGCCGCGCCAGTCCAGGCCGGTCAGAGTCGACCGGGGTCAAAGGGCGGCGCCGTGGAAACGGACGTTTAATTCCACAAAACTGCCGAATGTGCCTTCTGCAATCCAGCCAACCTTAGCCACTTAATCAACAGTTTGTTCATAAATATCTTACAAATTGAATAAATAGCAACCCGGGCAACCCGGAAAGTTCCATTCCATGCCAGCTAGCACGCGTGCTGCAAATTCCCATAATTGAAAATAAAAAGCAGACGAAATAGCACCCGTTTTTTCTTTTTTTTTGCGAAAGGGAAATAGGTCTGTGTCATTTCTGATTCAGTGGAACTGAATGTAATGATGTGTCAATCCAGGGGTGGTGTTGTGACTCTTGTCCTGACAGACTGGTTCCAAAGCTCTGGCTTCACACACCGTAGACGGCACGTAACAAATTTGCAGTTCGCCCGTGTACTCAAGGCACGCTAATACTAAGGAACGCTAACATTAGCACAAGGGGAATACAGGATTCTTAAAAAGGAAACGTGAGGCAAACTGAGCCGCAAAATGTTAAGAATTGTTTTCCCACTTGGCTAGCAACCTACAAGGTGCCTGTTGTAATATTCAAAGCATAAATATCACATTCAAATTAAGAAAACATACTTAAACGCAATATATTTGAACATTTTGGTGCTTCCATTTGAACATTTCCGCTAGCATGGATCAAGGCTAGGCTACACCTTCATCTGTAATATACAGCCTTGGCTGTTTGTTAGAAACAAAGTCCAGGGATCATTACTCATTTTCAACCAGCTAGCAGAAGGTCTGCCACTTAATTCACTGGTTCAGTTTTTAATGAGCGTGCACATGACCACACAGGCCACTGATTCCTATGTGCTAGTAACACTAGACTTCAAAACAAACAGCCCTATTTAGGTTTTTAGTTTCATTTGAAAGTAAATACGCGCCAGTGTAACTCAGACATCCATGCTACTGTACGAAGCTGTGTGTTCTGGCAGAAGGCCTAGAATCTTAATTGTTATTAAATGTTCTGAAACAAATAGCTTTGTATGCCATTTCCAAAGTAAGTGCACACCGCTTCCTATAGTAAACACATACTGAAGGCGTGTCTACACACAGTCATTCTTTCAATTTCTTAAAAGCAGCAAACGTGTGTACAAACACAACGCTGATTAGCTCATGCCAATTCGACAGCATCACCGTGGAAACGGGCGGGAGCGGTGGGGGTGGGGGTGGGGGTGGGGGGGGGGGATGTCGCACTCCTGGTGCTAAAATCAAACTCAGTCAGGCACGTGCGTTTACTCGAGCGGAATGCCGCGGAATATGTGGGTCACAGGCAGGTCAGCCTCATGCCAGTGTTTACAGTCGGGTGATGACATCACCGGCCACTTTTGCTTTGACTGTGGGAACTGCCGCATTCCAGCTTTCACACGACGAACGACGAGGGCTGCTATTCAGGAGGCCGCAGCGCGAGGCTAAAACTGAACGAGGCTAAAAATTGAAAAAGGAAAGGAAAAAAAAAAAATAAGGCCGGGGAAAACTGTCAATTACCTGCCCCCCCCCCCACCTCGCGCGATGCTGCGACGCCGTAAAACGACGAGCGGGTTTCGCTTTTCGGTTTCGCGCGCGCGCGCCCGCTGGGTCGGACGAAGGAAGGCGGGCGCAAACGTCCCCGTTGAGAAACGCGGCCGAAGCCGTTCAACGTTTTGCGCCGTTTCGGGGAAAAAAAAAAACGCTCGAGCCCGTTTTCGCCGCCTGCCTGCCGGGGGTTTTAGCACATTCCGCGAAGACTCCTTACGATACCCGGTTTTTTCCGTGGAGCGGCCTTACGAATAAGGCCCACGACCGACTCCCTCCGAAAACCTTCGCCCGCGTGACCGAACGCATTCTGGAGGCCAGCTTCCGAAGCGCGCGTGCGCGGGATATGCAAATCCGAGCGGTTTAAATCATTTCAGATTTACAAACAGAACGGTATAATATTAGGCCGCGCTGCACCGGGGGGGGTGGGGGGGGGGGGTTTGTGAGTGACGGCCGGCGATGCGGACGCTTTTTCTCTCCTGCTGGAGGTGGGAAGGAACGCATTCATAAATGCATGAGCTCATGCAAACTACGCGCAGGCCTCGGCCTTGAAAAATGACTCCTACCAGGAACCTAAATCCCCACGGCGGCCCGCCCTCCCTCGAACCTCTCCCACGTCAGCCGCGCTGACCGTGTCAATGCACGGGCGGCTCGCTCCGAGAGCTCTCCACGCTCTTCCGAATGCATTAGTCATTCAGACACCTTTAGATGCAGATCTCCACCAAATCTCTGCCGCTAATGCCATTAATATTCATTAAAAATTAAACTTAATTGCATGTCTTTAAAAGTGCCCCGCACCCTGGCACATCCCGGGGGCCTAAAGCCAGTCGTTTCAGATTTAACTATGCAGCTCATCTGTGTCTGATATTGGCTGTGTGCCCGAGTGTGTGTGTGTGTGTGCGTGTGTGTGACTGAGTTTGTGTGGGTGTGAGTGTGAGTGCTAGTATGTGTGTGAGCGTGTGTGAGAGTGCATGTGTGTGTGTGCGTGTGTGTGACTGAGTGTGTGTGTGCGAGTGTGCTTGAGATTGTGTGTGTGTGTGTGTGTGCGTGAGAGAGTATGTGTGTGTGTGTGTGCGCGTGTGTGTGTTGAGGCAGGGAGGATTTAGTAAGCACAAAAACAGAAGAACAGGTCTACTGCAATACCCCACGTCACACAGGATCAGTTCATTTGCAGTTGGGAACTACTAAACACAGTGCCGCTTTATCAGGCCACCAAATTTATGTCAACAAACAACTGAAAAAAAAGAAAAAGAAAGCTTTCCGCTTCTGCGATGGCGGCTTCATTACCGAATGCCATTTCAAACAACGCGGAGCCTTGCAAAGCCAGAGCGCAGTTGCCAAGGTAACAATGCAGCTCATTCTAATTTGATAATGTTGCAAATGAACACAGATTATGAGAGCTGGCGGCCTCAGTCTGGCGTAAGGTTACCGCTCGGTTCAGCGAAAGTAGCGCCATGTGACGAGTCCCACGGTCTTCCATTCAAGCCTCTTTTGAGAGAGCCGTGTCAAAAACAACAGGTGTTCGGAAGCACATCTTTTGTGATTTCTTTTCTGTTGGCATGGAGCAAAATGGCTCACGTAACAGGTGAAAGACTTTGTGGACCGCCTGCGAAGAAACTCCAGTATTTTCACTGTGTGGAGATCGTAAAGTGCGCACCACGACAGCTCTTCAGAAGCCAGGTTTTTTGATTGGATAACATCGTCACTGTGCAATGCACGTCCATCACAGAGTGGATAGCATACCAGGCACTAGAATATGTACAGGGGATGTCCCCCAGAAACCATTTCTTTATATGCATAGACAAGATTAAAATCTTAAATTTTGGTCCTAACTAAATTTAGACCATTCTAATGCTGATGTAACATTCACTACTAGTAATTGAAAGCGATGGAGTTCTAGAACTTTGACATAGAATTCTGTGGGGGGAAAAAAGCACAGGGCAACAGTAAACCCATAGGGCAAACAACAGGATTTGGAATGATGGAATTTGGAATGATCTTCCACCTTTATTACATCATGCGGTTCAAAAGGCCGTTCCAATCAGGGGAGAGCGCTCATTTCCAGTGACCGGGTAATCCTCCAGCCAATGAAATCCGGGATGACATTTAAAAGGTCACTACAATCAAAAGCGGCTCCCGCAAATTACGGAGCTGAAACCTTTCGCACGGACAGGTCTCCTAGTTGGCCGTCTCTCCGCTCTATGCGTGCCCTCCCATTTCCTGCCGCCTCATCCCTCCCATCCTGTATGTCATAATTATGCGGCTAATTAAGAGTCCTTCACTGATATTCAAATAGGGACCAATTAATGATGGTGAACTTTGAGCGGCCCTCCTCCCCCACCCCCATAGCCTACAGAGAAGATGGCACTCCTTGTTCTCATGGTTGAAGGACAGAATCCTGAAGACTGCTATCCCAGTGGGGGCTATCTGGGATTTTTTTCAGTTGGGGGGGGGGGATGAGTAGGACATTGACTTCCACAGACTCTCACAGCTACTGAGCTCACTGACCAATAAAGGCACTGGATCCCAGTTACTCTACAACCACAAAAGACCCAACCCAGCTTTAGCAGAACCCTTCTGAAACAAATGGCAAATCTAACCAAACCCGATCTACATAAACAACGCAAGGACCAACCATCACATTCAAGACCTCCTCCCGCAGCTAAAACGGAACTCATTATTTTGTTAAATATCTGGAATAACACCGAACATGTTGTTTTAGCGGGAGAGAAATAATAAATAGTTACGACTGTGTTTTATGTTGTCGTAAATTCAGACAGGTGGCGGAGAGATTTCGCACGGAAAATCCCCTCCGTCGCTAGGGAAGCCGCCGCGCTGTTTTCCAGGGGGTAGTAAAAAGCTTATTGTATGCTGATGGACGAGATACAGAAGCAATCTTTGGTTATGGAGGAAACGGCAAAGGGGAACGTGGGGACCGGCGGAGCCGGGTGGATGCCGGCCAGAATGCCAGCCTCGCTCGGCGCGGAGGTAGCACCTCCAGGGCTTCTTCTAGCGACGGTAGCCCAAGCCGTGCACATTCCATACAACCATAGCGGTTCGGCGGTCGCTGTTTTTAGGAACACAGTGTGACTCCCTTTAAACAAAAACATTGCGCCTAAAATGGCTTTTCTCGCTGCCGGTGCTCCACTCGCAACGATATAGAACGGACCGTTCAACGAGGCAAGGGAAAGTCATTTTAGGATATCCTGTATTTCTACGGTGGAAACAAATCTAAAAAAGTGCAAGTGCATGGCATTTCCACCTTTGTGGCTTTCATTGGTTCAGAGGTTTTGGGGTCAATTCACACAATAAATATATACGTTTTAAGGCAAGAGAAACCTTCTAAAATTATCATTTTCTGCTGGCCCTAAGGACTGGTGTTATATTTTCCCTCTAAGCGCTACCTGTCATTCCTCCACCTTTCATCCTGTCTGAAACAACCTACAGAGCAGGTCAACTTGGATAATTAAAATAATTACACACTGCTGCTTAATCACATGTTTGGCTTAATTATTGGAACGGTACAGTTGTCTCACTTTAGACTGACTGATGACACCAGCTCACCAGAGCTGTGACCTGCAAAAAGAACCAGGACCAGGAGAACAGCAACAACAAAAATCCAAACAACCAGAGATATCAACTTGCCCCTTAAGGAGAGGGCTGATAAACAGCCAGTGAAACTAGACTCCCGAGGGAGAGGGTTGATAAAACTGAGGAAAAACTCATTAATTGAGAGGTATGAGATACCAAAAACCTCATATATACCTGTCAGGAAGAACAGTGTGCCTGTTAGACGGGACTGAGCGGGAGGACGCCCCCCCCTCGGAATAGCCCTTAATCGGGTCAAACTGTACCTCCCGACTCCGGTCACACGGAGGAGAAAATAAACAGGGTCGCCCCCCTCATCACTCCTCAGGTACGGCTCGTCTTCTGCCAAAAGCAATTTCACCTCTGGAGGAAATTCAGCCCCGGGAAAATATGCTCGATCCAAGGCCCAGAACGGCCTTCCCACCAGTAATGCGACCCATCACTTCAGCGCCGATGACAGGGAAGAGCTTGGCAGAGAGTCCTTAGCTTGGCCCAAAGCTGCGTTCGTGTTCTCGGAGAATTCCCCCAAGTGGACATTTGGCAACGAGATGAGATTTTTCTTCATTCCTGCACACGGCGGTGGGAGTGGTTCCTTTCATATACGCGCCCCGTCTCAGACGTCATCCATTCACGATGTCACGGGCTCTCTTTTTCGGTCCGTCCAGGGACGAATTTGAGCAAAGGCTCGACACAGCACACAAAACGCGACGGAATTATTAAAGCATAAGAAATGCGAGGACGTTTCGAACTTGGCGTTTTCGTTATGAGCGCATTCCAAATTGAAATATGGAAGCCCCAAATCAGTTCCTACTCAGAAAGCATTTCCTACACACACACACACACACACCGAACGCTATATTAAGACCGTTAGGATGAAAAACAGGGAGATGAAGGGCTCTAGGAAGCTTATATCAATTTGGGCACATTTCCCCCACCTTCAGCCAGATGCTAAATCTCTCCAGACGTCCCCAACCAAAGCCAGCAAATACTGACAAGGCACACAAGCCACATGCTGGCAATTGTCCTGGTTTGCTGGCAGATATCAGGCCGGTGGGCACTAAAACTCAACTAAGGGGAACCTGGAGATAATGCGTGCTGGAAGCGCAGGCCTTGCTTTTCAATGAAATGTTTAGCCAAGCTGTAGCTATAGTCTGCACTTTGTGGCCCACGCTGGCTTGTGTCTTAAGTGCAAATTGGAACCGATATCAATTTTAGCAGATCGCTAGTTGAATGCTAACAGGAGATTTTCACGGTCTGGAGGCAGACTCAAAGGCGAAATACTTTAAGTAATGCTAGCATTAAAAAAAAAAAAAGAATTACAAAAAATTTGTTAGTGACCAGTTTCGTACAAAAACGTTGATTAAAAAAATGTCTTGGTACAGAGAGTTAAAAATTGCAAGTGTGATTGCGTTAGGCCTACATTTTCATGCACTACACAAAGAGAATGCCATTCATTAATCTCCAGACATGACATTCTTACAGAAGGAAATGGAGATTTCTTGGCCGTGAGAGCCTTTCCGTGCTTTTTATCATGCTTAATTAGGAAATGGAGGGAGATTCAACAACACGTTATATTTACATAGTATTTATATTAATTTAAGAGTCACAACTTTCTCACAATATTTTACACATAAAAACATAAAAATACAGTTGCCTTATATATCGTTTTTTCATCTTCATAAAAAGGTATGAAGTTAAAATGTTTTAATTTCAGTTTCATTTGGTCGACAACAATGTCTGTTCTATCTCTTGACAGGCAATGCATCTTTGAGCTCACTCCTTTCTGCAGCATTAAAATCAGGCCAACACTCCAGGTTCTGCATGGTTTTCCATTATTTTTTTAGCAAGCAGGAACTATTTACGTCATCTCAGCTCCACCAGCCTGATCGGGTCATTGGACCAACACACTGTCCGTCAACTGTGTAGTGACTGGGCAGCCCAAAGACATTGGGAAGGATTCTTTTGATATCCCACAAAGGGAATAGAACAGTTAACAATAGGTTGCAAAAAATAATACAAAATAATGCAGTGCTGACTGATTCAAATGTGTTAAATGTTCTTTCTTGCCCTCTAATGAAATAGAGATGTGTGATATACTTGTAACTAACTACATCAAAATAACTTTTTATCAGGAGGCAGGTACTGAAGCTGTGTACTTCTATAAATTGCACCACGACAAGGATCTGTACAAAATACAGCCAAATTTAGCCGATTTTATGCTCGCTAGCAAAGCGAAAGCTTGAGAAATCTATTCTTGTCTCTCGTTCTATTTATGAATCCACTTCCCATGTCTCACTATTGAAATTCATGGGACATGTTACAGTCAGGGCATTACAAAGAAAAATAGCAGAGCCCTGTCAGGCGAGCCTAGCTTGTTTCCAGCACGCCTTGATTCTACAGTTATGTCAGGAAAAGGGGAAACAGGAGGGACCTTGTTAAAGGACCTAGACGCATTAACAGCTGAGCACGCCAGGTGGGGGTCATCGTTACAGTCTGTGTTACATGACCAAGATGCCCGACCCCCCCCAAAAAGTCAGCTGTCGCGGCTACGCGGTGCTCGGGGTAAGAAAGGGTAAGACAGGGGCCAAGGTCTCCTGCTATTTTACCATCCCGATGACAGCAACACACCGCATAAAGCAAGCACCCCCCCTCCCCTCATGACCCATCAGTCTCCGTGTCGTTTAAAATTTAATTTAAAAAAAAAAAAAAGAAGGAGAATATGTTTGGGGTCTGGGAATCGGGAGGGGCATGGTAATACGAGCATGGAGCGGGTTATTTGTATGCTTTCCTCAGACATTATGCCGGAAGCCCCCGAGGATTCTACGCAAGGTCAGCGTCTCGCGTCTGCAGCAATCGCCCCGTTTTTGGATATATTCCACACGCCACACTCCCCTCACAGCCTGTTTGTAAACCAAATGAGCTGAAGGGGTTACCCACAGGTCAGGGCAGGGTGTTTTTTTTTTTTTTTTCTCTTCCCCTCCAGACTCTCCTGCAGGTTATTTACTAGACATGAATACAAATAACTCTGACCGCCCCGCTCTATACCTTAAACACGGGCTGCCAACACAATGATTTAATAAAGACAGAAAAGCTGGATTTCATTACAGCAAGTGGCCTTTGGGGGTTGTTGAGAGAGCAAAAAAAGGACTGGAACTCTTTACACAGTCACATTTTAGGACAGGCCTTTCAGAGATGTCTAAACAAGATGGGAATCGGTTTAAAAAAAATGTTTTGTATGCTTTTTCCCCTCAATAACAATTTGTTTTTTTTTTTCTCTAATACTTTTAAGAAAGCTAAAATATGCAAAGGCATGTCCACTCCTGGTCCATTGTTGCTAATGCTACAAAACCTCTCAACTTCTTAATGGGTGAGAGGAAATGTTAGAATGCCCTTAAATTGCCCCAGGCCCATCACTGAAACAATATCTATGTTTCCATTACAGTGAATGAATATGAAAGCATGCAAATGCAGATGCATCCAGCACATCAACTCTAGATGATACGGGCAAAAAGGAATTTTCTAATGGAAACACAGCCAGTGATAGTCATGGTGAAAATGGGTGACCTACTGGAATAGGGGACTAGATGAGGAGGTCTGTGTGCCTGTCTAAACTCATACTTAAGGCAGTGATATGAAAATACTGCATGGTTTCAGCTTCTCGTGAGGGGAGGACTGTGGGGGAAAGGCCTTACCTGCTGGGGCGGGGCTCGAGGCTGCATGTACGGGGGCTGGGTGGGCGCGGCCGGCTGCTGCTGGGGCTGGCTGAAGTACGGAGGCTGGCCCTGCTGGCCGTACGCACCCATGCCCTGCTGGCCGTACTGGGCAGGCATCTGCAGAGAAAGAGCCAATCAAGACGAAGCCTTCCAATCAGGACCACCCCCCTCAATTCTCTCTCAGTCGACAACTCAGCTCTTGCCCTCTATGACATCATCTCACCCTTTTACTCTCTCTCTCTCAGCGAAGAGAAGAACCTCCCACGCACTCAAAGCCAGTCTGTCTTATTGCCTTCAGCTCAAATACCATTTTCCCCACACTGGGCCTTTGTCTCCCCAACGTTCTGGTGCAAGGGTCAAGTCCCAAAGTCTGAACCGACTGCCCCAGATCCTTCCATCAATTTCACCTCATCTCACACCCTGGGTAGCAGGCAGCAAAATACAAGTCCCAGCAAGCAAAGTCAACTGGATGTGCAGATGCACTCCTGGAAAGGGCAAGTGAGCCTTCAATACATCCAGGTTGACCTATCACAATACATTTGGCACCACTGCAGTTCTGGTTAAGACACTCATCCATCATGTAATTCAATAAAAGAACAGCTGTTGGCGATACTCGCCAGACTCTCTCAGCCTGGTCTCTACCAAACACTCTCACGGACATTAGGGAAAAAAGTGGACTGAGAATTTCTACAGCAGGTGATCTTTAATGGAGCGTATTGAGTGTAGAGAGCTTTTGGTGCTGCCTTTGGAATATAGAGTGCTGTCCATTGTCCATTGCCTGCTCATATGCCACCAGTGAACATGCTGTTGCCGTAAGCTTTATTACACAACACGTTCTGGGGACAAGTGGAATTGGAGCATTGAGAAACAGAAAGAGCATCTTGGAGAGCATTAATAGCTACAAGACTGAAAAAAGGGGGAACGCCAAAAATGATGACATGTATTGTTTTAAACACATACATTTTCCTTGTAACTTCAGGCTACTTCTCTTTTTAAAAAAGAGAAACAACTATTATTGTTCTCACTTTCCCCTTTTCATGTTTTTCCAGTTCATTTTCCATTTTGTCCAATTGTAGGGCCATTTTTCCTTTAAAGATGAGCGTTAGCATTTTTTCGACTCCATTTTTAAACCCATTTGCACATTTAAACACAAGAATGCATTAAAATAAGATGACAACAGTCATTCAAAATGTCTGTAAACACACATTCAGTAGTAAATGCAAAATTAAACAAGTAACTAACAATTAAAATAGTAGTAATTTCATTTAAATTGCTTTCTTGAGGGTACCATTTAGCTAGGTTTTTTCTGTCTTTTTTTTGGCATATGCCAACGTGCTATCTGTTGTGAGTGCCCAGTCAATTCTTATTGACATAGTCACCCATCAGCAATTTGCAAAATTAGTGTCAGCCACATTTTTGCAGGTTAGATTCATGAAACAACTCAGTAATTGCATGTGCTAAGGTTATGCACCAAGCACAGACGGACCATAAGGCAGTTAATTTGTGCTTCCTATGAAGTGCAGCTAAATGTCAATCAATATGCACACCACTTCCCCATCTTTTATTGGTTAAAACTTCCCATTAACTCGCATTACCCTAGTTTCCTCGCAATAAATGAATTGTGCACAGAGACCATTTAATACGGTTTTGAAAAGCCCAAACATTTCCTATCCAAAAAAACACTGTTTCCGAAGGACATTTTCATCAGCGATTCCATGATAATGAAAAATTGGAGCCCTAATTATCCAGTTTCAGTGTCTGATTCATTTAAACTGAAGCTATTCAGATTAAGAACTTTGCTCTTGGGTACCACCGCAGTGCCCCACCGGGATTCGAGCCTGCAAACGCTCCAGATACAGGTCCGGTTCCATTAGCACCGCTCCACACAGCTGGCCCAAATTTTATTTTATTTTTTTATTCCGTTTATTCCGTTCTCCTTTCTCTTCGACAAGTAAAGTCGTTTCCGCCCGACTCGCCGCATTAAGGCGGGCATCAGAATGGATGCGGCCGACCGCGTCTCTCCTGGATCCGGCCGCGTCTCTCCTGGATCCGGCCGCGTCTCTCCTGGGTCCGACCGCGTCTCTCCTGGATCCGGCCGCGTCTCTCCTGGGTCCGACCGCGTCTCTCCTGGATCCGGCCGCGTCTCTCCTGGATCCGGCCGCGTCTCTCCTGGATCCGGCCGCCTCAGCTCACGTCAGATCCCTTCAGCTTCAGCTTCCTCTCCCAGGGATCACTCGGAATACGGACGACTCGCTAGGCTCGTCACCGCAGCGAGAGAGGAAACCGCCACTCGACCAGCCCGTTCCGTCCCCGCGGAAACCGGTCACGGTCCTCTCTCCGCGTCCAATTACGGGCTCCGGTGCTGACACGTCGGCAGCCCCGTCCGAGGCCAGTTTCCACGGATCGAAAAACTAAAGCGTTTTCAAATGAGTTCCGCCCACCCGCCCATTCTCAAGAGCCGCCGTGTCCCCCTGACCTCAATGGAAAGGACGTAGCCACGGGGGCACGCGACGACTTAGCAACCGATTCCGCCAGGAGGGAGGAGGGGGGCGGAGCTTGTTTTACGCACGTCACGCAGTCGACGGCCAGCAGCGAGGCGGCGAGCTGAGCAGGCTGGGAACCGTAAAGCGTGGCTTCCCCTCCCCACCTCACCCCCCCACAGAAGCCAGCGGCGGCGTTAGCTCAAGATGGTCCCGCTTACTTCCAGCGCGCTTCCAAGCCTTTGATCTGACTTTTGAGAAACGGTTTCGCTTCTTTCTTCCTGCCGAGGAAAGGCTGGCGCATTCCTCACTCGCGACCGACTTTACGAGCGCTGGACCGCGTTCGCCCGCCCTGCTGACTGTCACATGAGGGGAGATTACGCCGCTAACCCCTCGGCCGTAGCGGTCGGTCGGACCTCTGCGCGCGTCCCGTACGCGCTCCCATTTCTCTGATCCTTCGGCTCTTCCACCACAGCCCACCCGAAACAGGCTTAAACTGACCGCAATAACACCTGCCACTAGGGGTAGGCAAACTAAGGCAATACAGCCATTAAATTCTTTGATCGTTTTCTCAGATGCTTTGGGCAGTACCCGCAACATTATCATAATATTTAGATAACAGGCTTATGTGGTGGAACAGGGGTGTATTTCGCGCTGCAGGATTACTGAATTTGCTGGATAATTGCAATGAGTAAACCCCGAAACATCTCTTTTTAAGTCAGTCCATGTTCCAGATTTGGGAGGGTTCCGGGTTTTGCTCAGTGCAATTATCCAGCAAATTCAGTTATTTGGTTATCCAGCTAACCCAGTAATCCTGCTTTGTGAAACAGATAAATATAGTTCAGTGAACAAACAAATAAATAGAAGTAATCATTAAAATATGACAAAAAACAAAGCTTTTTGCTAGTTTGTCTTAAAAACTCATACATCTGATGGCAGGTCGTTCCGTTTCTCTAATTACAGCTGTGGGAAAAATTAATCAAATTTTCAGTTTCACAGTTCATGGGAATGCGTTTGTGTAAAATCTTAGTTATTATATCACAGTTATTCTATTGACCACATTTGTTTTTAATTCCAAACAAAAATATTGTAATTCCGAACATTAATTTTGCAGAAAATGACAACTGGACAAAATGAATATAGTAAACTAAACAAGTTTGGCACAAATGAATAATAAAAATAACAATGTCTTTGCTTAAGGAAGGATTCAACAAACAATATTTGGTGCAGTAACTCTTCTTCAAAAAATATAGTGTGGCTTAATTTTATTTTATTATATCGAGAAATCCTTAGCTTGAATAACCAATATTAAATTATCGCCTCATAATCAGGAAACACCGTGGCAAGTGATTCCAAAGATGAGGGTATGCTAATAAAGGTTCATTCTATGAATTCACAGCAGTGTGCTTCTGTTACTCTCTGATACCGTGAAATCTGTGAATACCGCCAAAAATTTTTCAGTGAGTTTATCATGCCGTCACAAACCCGTGCCTTGACATGCCTGGCAGCGATGGATCACAGGCCGTTTCCGCGATTTGAGTGAAAAGGCGTATCGCGCCTGAAGTTATACCGGTGATGACACGGAATCGTCTTATCGCCCACCTCTGCACGCCTAAGCCGGTCTAAAAATACACGGAGAGGGGAATTCGCTCCCGTATCCCACAACCAAGGACACAAACACAACTCCAGTGGTTACCATTGCACTTCATGCAATCTTGGAACTGTACTGTACCTTGGAACCCTGAACAGAAGTGCAGATCTTAAATGAAATTTAAAGCTGCTTGACTACTAATGTTCAAAATGAAAAGCTTTACTAGCTTTAAGCATTACCAGTCCATAATCTGTTAATACATTCCACTAATAAAGAGGGAAATATATTATGTGGAGAATACTGGGTAAATAAGAAAAATTAGATGCTTTAAATGAACGTTTTCCTCATGTAAACAAATTGGACGCCTTTCAGGACTGACTTGTTTAATAACTTTAAGCAAATTGTGAAAGGTTATTTCGACTCTAGCCGATTTTTTTTGGATCATCAAATCGGTTATGATTCCCAGTGTGAACGTTAAAATTATTATATATCCTGGTTTCTTATGGAACAGTGAGAACGTCGTAAACCTGTCTCTCGTTCACCATGCAGTCTACCTCGCCAATCTTCCTCAAATAACTGATGAAACTTTGAACAACTACTAGTTTAATAATCAAAAAGGTACTGAAATTTCTATATATTCTATATATTGCTCAGTGCCAGTTTGCGCATGCATATGTATCAAGCATGTGGCAGGGCTGTGTCAGTGTACAGCTCTACAACGCTGAAATGTTCTCCTTTATACTACCTAGAGTCTCATACGCCATAAGATCCAAAGTGATTCAATAGATCAAGTAATTTTCTTTCATATCAATCAAGCGTCCAAGTCTAAAAGCACAGAACACTTGTTCTTGGAGTTTGAATGGCATGGAATAATTACAGTAACCTGGAAGCTAGAACAATACAATGCTAATTAACACACAATTCTCAAGTGCCCATTTCACTAAATGTCCAGACATGTTTTATAGGTGGAGCTGCTGCTGAGTTTTTTCTTTTTTTTTGAGCCTTTAGAGTCTTTGTATTGGAATTAACGCTGGATAAGCAAGGTTATTTCCACATTCCTCCAATATTCCAATAGAATAATTCATTATACAGTTCTGCCAAATAGCACTATTTCTCCATTGACTGAGAAAATGACTGGATACATGTCAAGTTTAGACAGAATGATGCCAAGTATTATTCATTTTGGATGCTGTCTAATATAATATAAATTAGACACTCATGCTACTTGTTGGGTTTGACCTGACATATGGACAGTAATATTCTGATGCTGATGGTGGGGGGATTCTATTATTTTAAGAATTCCTGACATAAAATGAAAAGAATAACGATGTATTACAGCACTTACACGAATGGTAATGAATATCTCAGATGTTAAACTAGCCTTGAGGAGCAGGTAATGCAGCCGGGCAACAGGTCACTCATGCTAAGTACAAGGTATAAGTAGCCAATTATATTAAGACTGATGCAATGCTGACCAGGTATTCATTAGATACAACTAAAAATCTGTTCTGGATCAGTTCACAAGGCATTTTGGAGGTTACAATATTTTTATTACAAAAAGCTAACTACGTTTTTCCTTTTTTTTTTAAAGAAAGCTAACATTCACCCTCCGATTGTATTTTTTTGGACGGGTAGAAAGCAGAGAGGGTAAACGAGGCGGAGGGAATGGCAGCTCAGAGGGCACCACGGCGGGTTCGAGCCCTCGCCCTCACAGGGGGGGGTTCAAATGAGTCTCACGTCGGCCGCTCTACAGACTGTGCCACATGCCCAGTTTGACCATTTTCTGTTGAAAAACACATAATGAATGTGCAGCAAGCAGCACTTGTTAGCCCTGTTAGGCAAGCCGAATTTCAAAACACTGAACACCAAGGGAAAAATGATCCAGTCCAAAACAAAACCGCTTTTCACTGCACTGTATCACTGTCGAGAGAGTAGAGAAAAACCCTATTTTGAAGAAGAAAACAGAGAAAGCAGATCTGTTCCCGCTCAAACTGCATCGAACAGTATTAATAACTGCACCTCAGCATGCCTTAGGATACATTTACTCTCCAAGAAGAAAACATTTTTTAAAGAAAGGGCCTGTGTGTAAAAAAAAAAAAAAAAAAAATTGAGAGTCATCAGGCATGTATAAGCAGCACATTTTTTTTTTCTTTTTTTTTTTTTACAAGGACATGATTTTCCTCCGACAGAGGAAGGCTTGCCAAAAATGAACAAGAGCGGTAATTAAAGTAACAAATGAGACGGGGCCACGGGAGCCATCAATGCTTGTTCCGTTTCTTACTAAATAATCGATTCTGGAACTTCATCTATTCTGCAACAGGAAGAGGCTTAATTAATCAGCCGCCGCATCGAGGCCGCGCGTCCATTTTTTTCTCTTCCGTCTTTGTCTCTCTTAAATCTTAATGTCCGCCGTTTCGATTGTCATTTGGAAAGGCCCGAAGCGTCTTCGCAGAAGTGCGAACCGTGTGACATCACCCTCGGAGTAAGAACCAATGCCGATAATCTGTCAGCGGGACCCGGAGATTTCATGAAGTCATTTATTTGGACTCGAGAACTAGCCTATATGGCACGGCTTGATTTTTCCTTTGAATCATATTACCCAGAAATAGCTGCGCGCACATTTTTTTCTAGTTCTTTTTTTAGTATAACTTACAATCGTCGTGTAGAGCACGTGCTTAAAAATAGAGGCACTGTTGTGTGGATTTTTTTTTTTTAAAGAGTCATTTATGAGTTTATATCCCATCGTCTCTTAAAACATCAAGTTCTGGAGAAGGATATTTCAGACACTCCTACGAGATTTGATCGTCACAATCCTTTGTACCTGTCGAGTCAATGGCAGCCAGCATGTCATGTATCCTACCACTCAAAAGAAGAAATCCCCCGCCCCCCACCACAAAATCCTAAAATCACTGGTGGTTGTTACCTGAATGTTAATGTACCGTGAATAATAAGACAGTAATAAGCTAAAATTGTTTCAGCGAATGTTTTGATGCTATATTAGATGCTATTGGAAAATTGTAGACCTAAGACAATTACACCCTAGGTTTTGGGTTCTTCCAATCTGATGGTGCGCTCTTTCAAACCTTGGAAGAGAGGAAAAATGGGGGAATGTTTTACAGGTAGCACCCCCGCTAAATTGCAGCTGTTTAGTTCCTATTCACTATTGAGCTATAGAACTGGCGACAGAGCTGTGACTCTTATAGGTGCGAAAGTACAACAAATGGGCTTCAAGTGCTACAAGCAAAATATGGCACCTATTACACAAAAAAAAAAGAAATAAAAAGCTTCCATCGCGAGGAAATAAAACTGCATTTTGATTTATTAACAGACCCTGGCCCTCAGGTGACACTTTTTTTTTTTTTTAACAGCGCATATTTCCATGGAGGTGTAAAAACAGGGAAATGTCCGTTGAAAGTAATAGCTTTGCTTGCTCGGCTTGTACCCCCGCCGTACACAGAGAGGACATTTCGGTTTTGCTTGAATATACGCGCCCCCCCCCAGATGAAATATCTCTTCCGCGGCCGTAGCGGCATCGTGTGCTCCTTCAGGAACCCGGGCCCGGGCTCCAGAACCGCGGCGGCGCTAGGCGCTCGGCGCTACGCGCTAGGCAGACGGGATTTATGAGCGAGCCGGGCTACGTCAGCGCGGCCCTGCCTCGCGAACGCCAGCACAACTCCCCAGAGACGCGTTAGACTGAAGCCAACAGCCCCGGCTAAATATAGCGACGTGGCACGGAGGCAGTCTGCGCCCAGGAATAGCCTGCCCTGCCGGCAATGCGCAGAGATTTACTGCAAATTCCACTGACCGTGTCGAAGTCTTTACTTTTTCAGACGGCTGTGTTGATCCGAGGGGGGGGGGGGGGACCGGGGAAAAAAGGATGCCGTTGGGAGACGGGTCTGACAAACCATCATTTTTTCTTGTGTTTTTTTTCACTGAACAATTAAGACTCGGCGCTGTAGCTCTCCTTCGCTCTCCGTAGGTAATTGAGTTCCTCTTCTCGTCGGCGATTGCGAAACGCCGCGTCTAATAAAGGACGGAACGCATTAAGAAACGTCTCCGTTTTTCCCGCTCGAACCCGCGGGGAGGATATTGACAAATGCAACTGACACATCCAGATGCCGGAGACGTGAGATGTGAATCATTCTCCCTGGCACTTAGGCAAAGCCTGAAATTAAAAAACAGAAAACTCGCAGGAAAAAAATATCCCTCTTCTAAATGTCACTCATTTGTGACTGCTCGCGAAAAACGAGGAGGGCACACCGAGAGCGTCAGCTTGCCTCAACGAGCGACAGTGTCATGTAGTGCTTTTTTTTTTTTTTTTTAAACTTCAGGACACATGTAGCGAAAAATACAGAATTTTCTCTCCAGTAGGGAACCATTTTTCTCAAAGCCCTCAGGAAATAGCCTTATATAAGAGAACAGCAGACTTCTCGTTTCTGTATATTGGAAAACTTTGCCGCATCCCGGCCGTCTGCACTGCGCTGAACAGAAAAAACGGTTCCGGAATTTTCTCGGGCTTTATTAACGCCGCCACGTCACTTAAATGTAGAATGAGTTAAGAGATTTATCAAACGACAGAGAAACAACATACCTGCTGCTGAGGGTACTGCATTGCACCCATTCCCACCTGACCCCTCCCCTGCATGCCCATTGGATAGCGGTGCGTGGCGGGAGAGCCGTATGGCTGGCCAGGGTAAGCCCCGCCCTGCTGCTGCTGGGAGTAGGGGCTGTTGCTCATCCCGTACATCTGAGAGCGCTTCATCGCCATGGCGTCCATGGAGGCAATCTGAGGGACAGGGAGATGGTCTTGGTTAGCATACTTCAGGTAGCGCTGTAGGAAACAGCGGCACTGCAAGTCATGTCGTCTGCCGTGTTTCAAATCAGATAAATTCAAACACTTTTCCATTAATAAATGAATGAGCACAACAACAGCTGATGGTCATAGATAAACAGAAGGGAAACCACCATTTCTTCACTTCCACAGCAGCTGAATTATACCACACAGGTCCAAAACCACAGCAAAAAACGCTGGATGAGATTCACGCATCGAGAAATAGAACCAGAATTAAACACAATAATTATAATTGTTAATTACTGATTGTCAGGGAGTTTTTCATGCTTCTTTTGACATGTTCCGAAACAAGTCAAATGGATCATGCAGCAAAGCAGGCCATTTGTTCTTTAAAAACACAAGAGTTGGTACATCCACTGTACGTAGCCACACTTCAAGCACAACCAGCCCATTGGTTCCCTGCTCTTTAACCCACCCACATCACCCTGCAGGGCTATTTTAACCCCACCCACATCCCCCTGCAGGGCTATTTTAACCCCACCCACATCACCCTGCAGGGCTATTTTAACCCCACCCACATCTCCCTGGCTTGCCTTTAACCCCACCCACATCTCCCTGGCTTGCTCTTAACCCCGCCCACATCTCCCTGGCTTGCTCTTAACCCCTCACATCTCCCGCTCCTTAACCCACCCACATCTCCCCGGCCTGCTCCTTTAACCCCACCCACATCTCCCTGGCTTGCTCTTTAACCCCGCCCACATCTCCCTGGCTTGCTCTTTAACCCCGTCCACATCTCCCTGGCTTGCTCTTTAACCCCGTCCACATCTCCCCGGCCTGCTCCTTTAACCCCACCCACATCTCCCCGGCCTGCTGTTTTAACCCCGCCTACATCTCCACGGCCTGCTGTTTTAACCCCGCCTACATCTCCCCAGTGGCCTATGGGGCTCAGGTGGGCTGGGCTGGGCTGGGCTGGGCTCAGGTGCACACTGGCAGGCTCTCTCAGCAGGGGCCAGAGAGGAGGACAAACCCCTTTCACAGGAAGGAGCGGACGGGAGGAGGGTGGACACACGCTCCACCGGGCTACTACCCCCCCCAGATTAAACATGATTTACAGTAAATACCCCCCTCGCCCTCCCCCGCTGAGAGGGAAAGAGCCCCATCATCCCTCCACTTTTCCTTAATTGGACAAATCTCCTGCGCCGCGTTCGGGGAGCCCACAGGCCTGCCGAAACGCCGCGCCGCGCCCCACAGGCCCCATTACTCCACCGCACCGGGCCGCTTCCCCGCAGCCAGCCAGCCAGCCAGCCAGCCAGTCAGCCGCCGCAGAGAGCCGCGGCGGGGAGGGGCCCGGACACCGCGCCGGCCCCGGCTCTCATTACGCGGGTCGGACCATCGCTCCAGCGCGCCCCGACACCTTTATTAAAAAAAAAGTCCCGAGCCCTCTCTGGCGCGCCAGACGCTCCCAGGAACCGACGCCAGAGCCTCGTCTCCTCCAAAAAAAAAAAAAATCTTTTTTTCCAGAATTAGGCCGCGCGGTAAGCCGGAGAGCTGGCTCCCGTGATACCTGCGTCGCGACGGACGGACGGCGGACTGCGGATGTTCAAAACTCGCGAGGCCGATCGGACGCCCGCAGGCGAGCGGGGGAAATCCGCCCCGGCTTCTGAGACGACGTCCCTTTGATTTCTTTTTAATCACCCTCCCCGATATTCCCCCGGCGAGGGTTCTCGCTCACCGGAGGGAGCCCTTCGCTTCTCGTTAAGTTAAATAAGAAAGGGAAACAAAAACAAATCCGGAGCCTGAGATTAATTGAGGCCTCGCTCGACGGTTCTACACCTGCGACGTCTAACTGTGAGCCGTTTCCACTCACTTTTTAATAACCGCGGCGACTGGCAATCTATTTTTTATTTTTTTTTCCGACAGAGGAAACCGTTAATAGTCAAAAATAGCAACGTCGCTGCAGTTTCCGCTGCGATCGGGCTTTCAAAGCGTCTGCGCGTTCTCAGCCGCGACAGCTTCTGAAAAAGTGCGTCGAGACTAGCCCGTTTCATTCTGTGATGACATCAGACTCCTTTTTTTGCTTCTGTTATTCAGAATTACGCGCAGGGCACGATACTAAGCTTTTGTCCTTTTTCTTTTGTTTAATGAAACTGAAACTCCAGAACAGAGAGAGCGTTCGGTGTAACCGCACGCTAATACCCACACAAATTACAGATCATATTGTTGGAGGAGACGCCAAACGTGTGGCACAGTTCAACCCTCGCGGTCGTCATCTCTTTCTGCTTCGACCCGAGCGGATTAGCTTTCAGACTATGACGGCGCACTCGCCCGGAACAATGACCTCTCGTTTCCATCTGGCCTTGTATTCATAAAGGGCCCCAGAACAGGCCAGCTGATCCAGAATCAGGTCTCCCATTCCATATCTTTACTTAATCCACTGAGCCGGAGGGCCAAACTGATCTCAGACCAGTACTCCTAATCAGACGCTGTATGAAGACAAGCCATGATATAAATTTTCTTTTGGCCAATTCCCTATGAGCACACTGAATCGCACATTACAGCAGCAAGGTTTTCAAATACACACATCTCAAAGTAGGCTAACAATTAATGCCGTCAAACGTTCTGGTAGAACAAAAAAATGAATACACATTTCTAATAAGTCATTTTGCATTAGCATATCTTGCGCTAACAAAAAAGAAAAATTATTTTCTGGTAAATAAAGCATAAAAGGGACATTAGGTATAACTGTAAAATAAATTGGTATTTGTTGATATTAAATTGTTAATATTGCAACATTACAGACTGCAGGGGATTACCGAACACACTTAACAAAAGCTTTATTTCCAATGCAAGTATTTACTCGAGCAAACGCAACCAACCAAACAAACAATTAAAGGCATAATACAGTTTAATGTTGTAGAAATACATAGTCATTTTCCACCACGCTTGTTATTTTCCATCAAGCTCATACATTAGCTTAAATAACACTGAAAACACCCCTGGGGAGACTCCTAGGTCTGGGGACTGCGGGACTGCCCGTCTGTGAATCAGACTGTTCAAAGACCTCCATGTCCACAGCGACGATGCAACGGCACAACAGTTGGTTGAATTATGATTCTCGGTTTTGTGCGTAAGTGCATTTCGGGTACCGATCGACTGCTGGCTGAATCATCAGGGCTGAGTAAGCCTGAATCTAACGAGGCTTCAAGTTATTTGGAGGTTGTCAGTCACAGTAGGATATGTCATAGGGGGAAAACCGGAAGGTGGTTGGGGGGGGGGGGGGGGGTTTCCACCCAAGTGTGACAATTTTTCCATGGTGAAAATGAAAGACTCAAATCACGTCAAGAAAAGCAGCCAGTATATGCCAGGCAAAATTAACTCATGACACCTTACTCCGTTGTGGAGGATGCAGGATTTACACAATGGCCAGTACTGAACCAAGTACAAAATCCCACCCTGCCATTTCTCCTTTGACAAGAGTATATATACACAGAACAAGGCCATACTGAAGCGCCGACTGGAATCCCTTGACAAATCTGCCGCATTAGCAATTAAATAGACCCATATGTCATATGAGTACATATCGGATTACATTTGAGCAACTTCATAATGGATTGATAAAGACTACAACTACAGAAGTGCAATTTCGAAGAGTGATGCTTTTGACACCAGGTGCAACACACGTTGCATGACAGGGAAATAAAAATATTCAGGTGAAGGTCCAAGAGAATTGAATCCACTATAACCATTATTATCCTTGTTTTTTATTATACTGATATTTTTAAAAAGGCAAACAGCGTGCGACTCGGCCAAATTGCGTGTATGGCGTTCCTGTCTGGAGGCTGAAGCGTTCAAAGGCGAGGTGGTGCACGGGAGCGAGCGTAATTATCCCACGGCCACAGAACCCCGGTGATTAGAGCAGGGTGTCAGCCCTGGGGGGGCCTCAGCCTCAGTGGAGCAGGCGATGCGGGGCACTGTGCCGCCCCCCCCCACCGCAGCGAGGGACGCGGTTCGCCAGGCTCGTTCTGCTTGCTCTTCTCGGCCCGGGAGCTCTTGGCCAAGAACGGCCGGGACCGGAGGGGCAGAAGAGGAGCTTCTCGCTTCCCCGTCGTCGTCGTCGCCGCCGAGCGCAGGACGATTTTCAGTGCTTTTGGAAAACGCTCGGGACGCGGGGGGGGGAGACGAGACGAGACGGCGGATTCGGGCGCGGGTTTCGACCTTAACCGGGGCGCTTAATAATTCACACTGACAGCGGGTATAGGCTAACCTCGAGCGCGCGTACACGGAGTTCCACTGGAGGGGATAAAAATAGCCTCAGAAAAGTGAACAAAGGCCATTATTGGGTTACGCTTAGATTAACGGACAGAAATAACATTAACCCGCACCATGACCGGTGACAAATAATTACCCTGCATTCTATTTAGGCCATCTAACAGAATAGTCGAGCTGTGCTTATAATTTACACGCACTAATCAAAATATTATGCTGTTCCACAAACTATTTAATACAACACAATGATATACTAGCTTTAAATATTGGTGCAACAAATTTTCTTCACGACAACAGTCTACTCGCGCGCACAAATCGAGGATTGTTTTTCAATAGCTGTCGTGAGTTTGCACCTACTCCCGTTGTGATTCAATGGGAGGACGCTGGAGTCTTGCATTCGTTTACAGCCTTCGGTTGTGTAGTGTGTCAGGTGCTCACAAATGATGATAATTGCTCTCAAGAAGCTAAGCCACGTTACAATGAAACAGAAACCATTTTAGTGTAAAGGCGACTACGTGTGAAAAGTGTGTATCGCAAATAGACCTGATGCACAGTACAAGTGTCCGGCAAGGTAGAAGCACGGACATTAGACAATGATAGAGGATTCATAGGAGTCGCCACCTCTGCACTCACTGCTCCGTGGCTCTGGTCTATGAGGTTTTAAAGCACAGGACATCTCTCCTGGACAGAAAAATCACTGACCATTTCACTCAGGCTCGCCTGGGCTGCTTTCGACACGTTCGGTGTTTGCGGTTCAATTGAATAAACAGGTCGGTAAATTCATCTTCTGCTTCTGGCCAGCGTTCGGGTCTTTTGAATTACGCCTCTCTCGCCTTTGTTGGCGCTATGTGCACCTGACCGTGCCTCTACAGGAAACGGCTCACAGAAAACAGCTGCTTCAACGCTGGCACATTACGCTCCCGAGCGCTTATTTTTCCCCGGCTGGGTCTCTCTCCTGGCTTGACCCTCGGCGAAAAAAAATTTACAGCGTGCTAGAAATTTCACTCGCAGGTCACAGACACTCGCAAGAGCAATTCATACGGCTTCGCGTGACACGTTACGGGGAAGCGTTTCGCAAAACCCGCTTAACCTTCCTCCAGACCAAAACAGAGTCGATTATGCTGTGGGACCGCTGTAAGATTTCACAGAATTTTAAGAATGGTTGTGAACTCCAAAAGGCGATAGAAATATTAGCGTGTGTGCTAGGTCAAAGGTAAACTGCCTGTTAGCGACACGAAAATGAGCAACTTGTCACTCGATGAGCAGCAATGCGTCTTGTAGGCAAATACGTGAAGGAAAACTATTTGCTCACCACTGACATAAATGGTGACATAAGAGGCCGTGAAGTGCCACAATAACTCTCTCTCTCCCTGTAGCAAATTCTTTATATTCCACCATGCATGCCCATCATGTTCATAAATCCCATTCCGGAATGGAGGAGTAACAGAACAATTTCAATGTTATTTCCAACATGAAGTTATGCAATACAGTTTACAGTCCGACTACAGTGTTTATTTTGAGTTTCTATATATTGGAATATTGAATGGAATATTTTATATAAATACTATCATTCAACTGGTCAAGTGGCAGACCACGCAGTGGATAAAAATATGGACAATAATGATCAGTTTATAAAACCGGTCTCAATTTTAATTCTGCACTTCCAGAGAGGAAGAAAATCAGCCGAACATGTGGTACAATTTCAGGTGATCTCTATAGTTCTGACTGCATCATCATTCCACCAATCACAACCAGACACCTTCTCTTCTGACCCAGGCTATAAATCCCAGCCACGTGGTAAACTGTTCGATCCTGCTCTTATAAGGTAATTTTAAAGTAGTCATCCAGGTCCAGCAGTACGGAAAAAAAAAACATACTTTGTCAGATGGGTACCGTGGGGAGACAGAGTGGCAGATTACCTCTCTGATCTAAGGGCAGTCTCGGCAAGAGAGGAATGAGTTCCCATTTTACATTAGTACCAAGACCCCGCACAGTGCTGTATGCAAATACATTTTAAAAGTGACCAAACTGAATAAATGCTAATGCCTTGAGGGTAAGTGGGAAGAGATGTTAATCTGAGAAAATGTGTTTTCTATTGTTTGTTCTGAGAAAGACCAACACAAATAATCGGAAAATCCATTTGATTTTCCCTTTCCAGGGAAATTACCTTAGCTAATGGAATGATCTCACTTTGTACTTCACAGGAGCTATAACTATAAATGAAACCATATTACCAAGAGTGTTTATACATTTAGAAAATACCTATTTACTGTAATAAATTCAGATAAAAGAAGGAAATACCTATGTACTAATCATAGAGGGAAAGCATTAAAGCTATAATACTCCTCCAGGGAGAGATTGGTCTCCCTCTCATTCTTCATCCTTTCCTATAATCCAATACAAGACCTTCAGCTGTTTTTCCAAGCTTTTTCTCAATTCCCTGTCTGGCTGTGAAAGAAAATAGGGGGGAAGGAACAGAGAGAAGAGAGAGACAGATAGGAAGAAATATTCAGTATGAAATGACCAAAAACACACACATGGTCTGCAGAAATGGCCAACTGTGGATGACAAGACAATTTGACCAGAAGAACTAAGCCAGTCTGCAAGCTGGTCCTGAAAGAACCAAACCTGAAGGAGTGGTGCAAGTTTTTACTTGAAGAATGTTGGTCACTGACCACAGAACACCAGAGAGTCCATCAAATACAGCAAATGTCAAAGACCAGGATTCTGTGGCTTTGTAGACCACTTAAGCCTCAGTATGAAGTAAACATTAGAGCGGACACAAGACAGGCAACCGTTTCAGAATTCATTATTCATGTTAAATGGAAAGGAAATGCACTCCAATCCCAGCGTTTAGGTTAAAAACAGAGGAGTGCAGATCAAAAGGATGCAGTAACTACATTCCTTAAAAATTCCACACTCAACATTTTATCATTAAAGAAAAGGTTGCATGAGGTTGCTACCAGTGTATAGCACCATTTCACTGATTAAGGCAGTACGCCGAAACATTTGAATCTTTAGCCTCTTCTTTAATGAAAAACTCGAGTGGTGATATTTTATGAATGCGGTTTTTTGAATACATTTTTCAAAAAATGAAGAGAAGCAAGCCTGAAGTACTCTAAAAAAAAAATTTCATCAAAGCAGTGGTAAATTTGCACGGCTCATATACAGATGCTCAAATGTGAAGTGCACAGGCCTTTTTAAGCAAAATTCAAAAAGATGTCTGGCATTCAACCTTGGCCTCCTCATTAATACCCATCGCATCGGCTGGGAATTTGACGAGGGAGTTGGCGGGTGTCACAACTGAACAACTTTGCTGTGACTGCTCCGTGACTTTAGCCACTATTTTCCACGACAAACAAACACCCAGCCTCACCCATTGCAAAATTTGCTTGCAAAGCTGTAGTACTGAAATAGTCCTGGGGAGGGCCCAGGGTATGGCCAACAGAGGGCAAATGATAGCTTGCCAATACTTTTTTTTCCTCTAATCTTTCAACAAACATTCCGAGCACAAAAAAAAATGTGTTCTCCCTCCACTAATCTTCTGCCGGGCGCTTTTCAGGAACATCGATCGACCATCTCTTCACTGTTTTATGGCTCCGAGTTTATTCCTTCCTTGTGTTTGCCTTCTTTGTACTCCCATCTGGAAAGCAGGGGCCTGCTTTTTTTAAAAAGCATGTTGCGCCCACCAGTGCACACCACTGCCAACAAAGGGCAGTAACCGCATGTTGAGCCACGAAGCAGATACGAGGGGCTGGGTATGCGTTTTGGGGGTGGGGGGGGGGGTCAGGGGGGGTTGGGGGTTCTCTGGTTGCAGCGCTGAAGGCCCACAGCCGCCCGCGGCTGCTGCAGGTGGCCATTTTCCAGCCTGCCTTCCACTCTCGTTGTTCCAGTGTCTCCGAGATAGATTCACACTTTTCCGTGCTAAGGATGCGAGCCAATCGCAAAACAGGACGTGTCCTCTTTTCCGGGCCTAAATTAGGATTCAATTACCATGCTCCCGTAAATCCGTCAAGTTGGAAAATTAATCATTTCGAGATTATCCTGATGGTGACAGGCATCCCACCAGCATCCTACTGAGGAGAGCTGGAATGAGCTGTGCGCTCTTGAGGATGTACTAATAAATCTGTTCATGCCCCCCCCCCCCCCCCACCCCTTTTTAACTTCAACATTTTTGTGTCTCATTTAACATTAAGAAGTCTGAACACCTGTTTATTTGATGGCGTATTTGCATAGCTTAGCATTTTACAAGCTATTAAAGCGAGGATCCGTAATCACGCGTGGCAATGCATTTAGGCAAGGGTTAAGGTGAGACACGAGTGGCAAATCATCTCCAATAAGAATGGACCTGCACGTTATGTTCATGCAATAAACATACTGTATAATTTAAACGGTATTGGGACCTCCTGGCGTGAAACGAGGCCTGCAGCCGTCATCGCTCTCAGATTTGCTCCAGACCACATTTATGAGACACCTGGGCTTGTGGTCCCAAGATAAGGAGAAGCGCTCCCTTTTCAGGGGTGGCTTGAGATGTGAGATAAGATGGAGGCGTGTGAAGCACTTCACTTTTCACCTCCGGAATCGTGCTTTTGTTCCAAGGTACTTGAACCCTTTCAAAGAGCGAGAGAAACAACACAGTCTGTTCAACATCCCCCTGAGACCCAGCAAAAGAAAGTTCAGCCTAAGTATTCTACAAAAAATTTTTACATAATAGGCTTGGATGACAAAAAACGTGTTGCAGTGAAACTATTTTCAAAAATATTATTTCTTTTATTTTTATTTAATGTCCCTTGTAGTGTGGATTTCAGCTTAGTAGAATATGTGGTTATTGAGAAGACTCATGAAGGTCATAAGATATAAGTAACATTTCAACAAGGCTGTCTGAGGTGGTTTTCCACTTGAAGTACTGAAGCTGCCGAGATATTTCCACTGACCACATATGAGTTTCTCCACCCATCCCCGCAAACCTACAGGACCACAGATCTCTTCACGAACGGGGTTGGGCAGCCCTGGGTCTCCACCATTGCAGCTAAAACGTATTAGATTCAAAATTGCATGAAATCAAAGAGTCATCATCTTGGGTAGCGCCTTGACCCTCCCAAAAAAATAAAGCTATTTTAGAGCAGTGCCCTTCTTTTTAATACACCTTTTTTGATTTCAATAAACTACATCGTATCAGCATTAAAGGTGGTCTAGGGCACTGGATGAAGATGTGAAGTGAGAAAACTTGACAGGTGGCAGGAAAAGATATTTCAAAATATTAAAAAAAAAAAAAAAAAAAAGATATTTCAAGTTCTTTTCAAATAAAAAGTGTTTTGGGGTTTCTGATTGAGGAGGAAATCAATGTGCCTCACTACACCTTCGGAAGGAAAAGGAACGCACACGATTTTTACTGCCCATTTCTTACACGGACACAAATCTCTGGAGCATTTTGTAAGTCTGAGACAGCACTGATAAAGCAACGTATTGAGATCGAACACCATGCCGGCGCGACGTGAACAGGAAATAGGTCAGCTCCTCGACTTCGCTGTGTGAGCCCATGGTGGGGAGGGGGGCGGGGGTGGCTAGTGGAATATATTGATCACAGAGATAGTGGCAGGACTGCATGGGACAGCTGCAGCGCCAAATCGGCTCCATTTCAGCCCCTCTGGCCATAGACAAGAATATGAAGAGAAACCCAATGATAAGTACTTCACCAGACAAAGACATGTCCGAGACTTAGAATGCAAGATTAGATTAGAATGCAACCCTTCCGCCAGCAGAACCTCATTTGTTGCAGTAGATTTTATGGGGGAGGGGCTAGCACGCACACACAAAAGCCAGGTCACAAGGTTTCGTGGAACACCTTCCAATTTAATTGCATAACTTAGGATACTGTATATATAGGCCATGGAGGTGGACTGAGGTCACATGCTCAAAGCAAAGGGTCAGAGGCCAAATTAGTTTGCCCGGCAGGTGGAAAACAGAATGTGTGTGTGCAATAAGCGTCTTTATCTGTAGCCATTTTTAACCTAGCTGCAACCATTTGGTGAATTGCAAAGTGTGGCCCTTTGTTTTATGATTATAGTGAATAGCACAGAAGGGTCAGATATTCAGTGTGTGCGTGTTCCCGGGTTTGTAGCTTTGGCAGTACAGCGCAAAGACAAATGTGTGCGCTCCAATCACGAGGTGAGGAGCGGCGCAGAATCCAGATGTTTGGAGCGCGTGCAGACGCCCGGGCCGGAGATTAACTGGCGTCCGTCCCATCCTCCGGCCGCGGAGTCCCGCGCGGCTCCTCAAGGCTATCCCCTCTCGACCGTTTCAGGTTATGGCCGGGGGGGAAGGGGCGGGGTGGGGTGGGGGGTGGGGGTGGTGGCGGCCTCACAAATTCCCGGGTAACGGAGCGGAGCCAAGCGGCGTCGGCGCGCGGCCGCTCGGCCCGCACGTGGCTAATCTACATGTGTGAAGGTCACGGATCCGCTGTCACCGAGGTGAGGCGGCCGCTGGCTCGCTGCCACGCCGCGTGAGCGCCGGAGAAACCAGATATCCCCGGGCGTGCGAGCGAGGGAGAGGGAGAGAGAGAGAGAGAGTGAAAGGAAGCATAGTGGGAAGGCAGAAGACGACAAAAAAACACACTAATGTTTAATGGCATTCCAGGGTTGAAAAGTCCACAGTACATGTTCTAATGCATCTCGTGTTGATATACACAACAGTTTCAAACCCTGCAGTTTTAAAATGTATTTCTTTTAAGTTCTTTGAAACTTTTTGCTCTTCTTCACCACCCTGCACTGTCACTGACAGGAAAAATAAGGCACCGCGTTGTCATTGGGTACAGCCAAGTTGCACACCATCAAAGTGTTTCAGAATTTAAATGCTAAGGAGGAAGTGCTTTGAAACAAACAACTCAGAACAGAACAGAGGTAGAAACCAAATAAGGCTGCAGCTAGTTCAGCATGACACAAAGCATGGTTCTCATACGGATGGGGAAAGAGCATTCATAGGTATTTGGGTACACAAAAAATACAGAATTGTTACTGCCGCAAACACCCATTGTAACTGTTAATATCAAATGCTAATTTTCTGGACAGAACTACATGTAACAATACACTAAATCTAACTAACATGATTTACCAGTGAACGTCAAATCTTGGAACAGAAAATGACCTTCTCTCAAAAACGTCAAACATCAATTGAGTGGCGTGAGATAACAGTTCAAAGCAATGCCCAAGGGGGGGACATGTCAGTTCTCATGATAAAAATCTACTAGGTTAAAAAAAAAAGTAGTGAAAGCCGTTAAATTATAGATTGCAGTGAGGGGGGGCAACTACACCATAAAGACATATAGAAGAAATGATAAGTAAGGACAGAGATGGCCCACTCACAATGGTGATACTAAAAGAATATAAGTTTTCCCCACTTAATTAAATGCATATTTCGCTACTTACGATTATTGTGGCAGTAATTGAAATAATAACCTCACTTTGTTTTCTGAAGGTATAAAACAAATGATATTCAATATTATTAAAAGTGCAACTTGAAAATGCAGCTATGAGACAATTATGTGTAAACTAATCATGCAATCAAATCAGAATTTTCACATTGCTAGCAAGCGTGCTAGTATGCTAATAAAGCAAACTGATATTCTGATTTTGGCACACATGCCAATAAGCTAAACGTCAACATCAATATCTACCATTTCATCACAATTGTGCTAATCATGGTAATATGTTCATAATGCTGTAATTACGCTGTTGAAATCAGCAAACATGCCAACACAATACATAATTATATCAAACATTTTAAACCCAACTATTGGCACTTGAACATGCACTGGAAAATGGAAAACAAACTATCAATGTCCGTCCTGCACACTAGACACACATTTCACACAACAACAAAATTAACTTTACTATATTATGTGAACAGCTGAAATAACAAGGAGAAAAAATCGTTTTTTCCATGAATAACATTATCAGCAGTAAAAAATAAAATAAATAAATAAATGAATAAATAAATAAATAAAATATAGGCCCAAAGCAGGAACCAAAATCAAATTCAAGTGAGTATATTAGTCAACCCAATTTCATTTAAACTGCTCAAGCAATATCAAATAATGAATTGACTAGTAGCTTAGGGTCGTCATTTTGCAGAAAATATACAATTTTTTAGATCAATTTATATAGGGCCTAATCACAGCATTATATTGATTTTGTTGTGCATCAAGACATTTTCGCAACCACATAATGTCTGTTTTCAATGCTCCACACCCCCAAACTGATGTATACCTGGGAAAATGCCAAGAAAAATGTATTCAAGAATGTGCAATTTAACAATACATCTGGATTTTACAGCCATTTTAGTAAGAAAAACTATTCCAAACATATTCTGAATAAGACACACCCTGCATTTTGAACCCCAATTAGAAAATATTCTCCCAAATGAAAGTAGCACAATACTGCATTTGATCAGTCGAACACCATCGTTTAACGAGAACAAGCCAGACAGCATGATTAAAACACATGACACCCTGATAGGACCGACAATAAAATAATCTTCACATGCTCTTCTCTGAAGCACTGCTTCAACGCGCCACGCTTTAGTATGACGTGCAGTTCGACCGCTGCAGTCCGAGTACAGCACGGTCCGTCCACACGTGAAAGACAATGGATTTCAGGACCTCGTCGTGTTGCTGAAGCTGAGCAGGACTGAAAGAGATTCGGTTGCCAGGACCATTCCGTTTTAGACGCGTCAGGAGCTAGCGTACGGTAGAGCAGTCTCGCACACCCAAACAACTTCTCAGATATCCAGATATCCCCTAAACTGCGTTTTCACCACATGACGACAACGGGGCCGACGTTAGCCACATTCCTACTTCAAGACTAGCTCAAAACAGCAACTTTTATGTTTTCCGAAAAGCGTAAAACGCGCCGTTTATTTTTTATTACAAAGGAAATGGCTTGAAGCATTTAATTTCAGTGAATGAATACACTCCTGCGACTTAAGCCCCTCGCTACCAAACTATCCACCATGTCCACTGTTGATCACTGTCGACAGCTTGTAAAAAATGCATGAGGTTAAGAGGCACTTCCTTTTCATAAACTTTACTGTTGTATTACACTGGTTTACAACAGCAAATGTTTGTCTAAATGGGCAGATGTAACAATTTATTTTCTTTTCCAGCCCATTTAATCAGCATATCTCAAGCAGCATTATATTGGTTGATCGCTTTCGTGCATTTCTATAGTTATTTTTCTTTTGTCATATTTGAATATTCGTGCATGCGTGTATTCTTCTGCACACCACTTTTTCTACAGGTTGCCAATGTAAAACTGAGTGTTTCCCCAACTGCAGGCGACTGCAGTAATAATAAAAAAGCCCAAAAATTGCAACTAGACAGAAGAGAGCCAACAAATGCAAACGGGAGACCATCATTTCCTTGTGCCTTGTCCCCAGCATTACAGACGAGGAGGAAAGAAATTTAACTGCTGCCATTTCTTGGCCCCTGGTCTCTGGTAGCTAGCCAGGGAGTGGAAAAAGATTTGTAATTGAAGAGCATCACACACCACTTGTTTTTGAAGAGCGAGAGGCTGAAAACAGAAGGGATTAGAACACTGCATTCCAGTAACAGGTGAAACAGTATAGTTTGGCAAGGCAACAGTTAATGCACATTCATGCTCAAAATTCTGCATTTAAGTCAAAGTAAATTATTGATTTTTGTTTCTTTACACCCGCCGTCATTTTACAACGGTTCATACATTACATGTCATTACATAATTTATGTGTTTTGCTGATACTGTCGTAGCGCTCAACTCTTAACCTTGTCTGAGACGGTTACAGCCTGGGATTCAACACACAACCCTCTGAGACCAAAGCACGTATTCCGACATCACAGTTTAAAGAATCAGTAAAGAACTGACTTCATGCAAATTAAAAAAGGAATTATATTACACACTTTTTCAAATTTATTTACTCCAATACAAAAACTTGGAACACCTAAAGGAATTTTTTCCCAAGCTAGGCCATAACATTGGCCATAACAGCTCAAAAGCACTATTTTCAATGCACATTACACATCGATATTTAATATCTGGCCTCCAAATGTATTCACACTGAATTGCAAGAAAAGGATAAATTAACAAGAGCAATGCTGCATACACAAACCAGTGTAGTTAACATTTTGTGAAAATGATTTATTTTTTATTTTATTTTAAAATTGTCCTAGAGGTTCACCAATGCATAATGGTACTTTCTGTGATGCACGACAGCTATGGTATTCAACATATCATTGCTATGTGCCAGCCAAACTATAACCGCATAAAAACTATAAATATCCATTAATATATAGCACAACATCTGCAAATTCAATTTCACCACAAATCCACCAGGACCTAAGCAAATTAGGGGATATATTTCAAAGCAGAGTTAGGGAATTGAAGATAGATTAAAGACATAGCCTATACCATTTCATAATGTGTTTTATTCATATTACACAATGTGGTCATAGTTGTTTGACTGACTCTACTATCAACCAGCGTGTGAAAATAAAGTGTAAAGAAACTGTCTGGCAAACCAATTAAGGTCAATTATGAATGACACCATGAAAAAAATAAAAACTAGATACACCGATCCAACCAGGTCTACATTAAATTTGAGTACCAGCAACAATAATCAGTAGAAAGTGGTTTGGTTGCCAAAAATTGGAAACATGCATCGGAACCAATGGCCAGAGTTAGACGCTTTCCTGTCTTAAAATGATTAAGCAGACCTCCATTCTGGATGCACAGACTTCAGTCAGTTCAGTCCAAGGTATGCTACTTGTATTTTCCAGCCAAAGTTAAAAAGTTAAAGTTGTGCACCCCAACATCCAATTCATTTACATTTCCAAAAGTCAGACAAACCATAGGTCACTGTAAAGCCTTGTAAAAAATACACTAAAATAAATCCTCCGAGAACTTCAGATGGTCTCCATTTAAAATGGACATCTTGTACAAAGATCATGCATTTAAACCCGCAAGAATTTCTGCATTTCTACAAAGAAAATTATAGCATATTTAAGCAAAGATTAAAACGTGCAACCAGACTTTAAATGACCATTTTGAATTAGAAAACAGACTAATACTAAAATACTCATTCTTTTGATTCTTTGAAACAGTAATATTTTTATGACATATTAAATGAGAGTACGACATCCCGTAACAAGCAGGCTATTTTTTTTTTTTTTTTGGGGCCATTGTACTCTTCAGCACTTCTGTTTACATCAGCGGTGCCGAATGCCCAGTAGAGAGGGGGAGAGCCAATCAGATGGCAGATTAGATGTCAACTTGGAAGCAGCTGTCTGGAGAGTTTAATACAGTCAGTTTACCTCCACAATTCAAATTCGAAACCTAGAAAAGGAGATCGAGTCGGTTTCAAATATAACCTTTTGGCTTCAAGAACACATTTGCAGCAGAAATCCCACACTGAAAGCCAGTGACACTTCGCTACATATGTTTAAAATAAAACCGTTTAACCCTAAAATTATCAATATTATGTTCATTACAATGTTTAATTGCGAAATGCATCGACCATTGGTGCTAAACTTAAAGCAGACGTGAGTACAATCTCACGTCTCTAAAGCGACGCTTCAAACCTTTATTTTCATATGACAAAGCTAACAACATTTAGCTAGCGTTTCCCGAACGTTAGCTAATTGCTGTTTTCGATGTTCTGAAAGGTTCTTCTCGCTTGGTTAAGAAACACCCGTTGTCTGGCTTCAGACATTGCTGAAACGACAGGTTGTCCAACAATCCCAGGCTAAATAATTTTAGAAAACACAAACAGATGAAAAATAAAATCAACCAGCTCGACCAATGTAACTTATGAATATTGATCACGTCACATTTTTATTCCTTCATTTGCAGTTTAGCTAGCAAGCTACTGCAGTCTAAATGCGAGAATGTTCCATGGTTTTGCAAAGGGGATTTTCATGTTTGCCTGGCTAGCGAGCTACCCAGCCAATGATCGCTCTCTCACCATTAGTTAACTTACAAAATAGCACTTTAGACGATCGGTTCGAAAAAATGTACACTCAAAGTTATGTTGCTGTGCAGAGGACACTTAGTCTAGCGTTAGGCTTTTGTTTTCTGTCTAGCAAGCTAACGTTGGCTAGCTAGCTACACATCCCATACACACGAGTCACCTTGGATAGAACTTACAACTTTACATTCGAATAAAACGGACATTGTATTCATGAAATTAGGCAACCGTCTGCGAATAACTAATTCGACATTTTAACATTGATAATTGAGCAATAACAAAATTGACAATGTTAAATTTTCTGTCAAATAACGTTGATCCTAAAATTATGCTGAGTAGTCAACGCAACGGACCCACAAGTAACGTCAGAGTGAACATTAGCTAGTACTAGACTACTAGCTAACGTTATAGCAACATAAAAGGTGACGGGTAAAAATGATCGGGTAGTTTTAAATGAATTTAAAAAGGTGTTGCAATTTACCTGAGGTCTGCTGATACCTTGTCCGTTGTTTCCAGGACTCATCGCCGGGTGACTTCTTTGTTGTCCTCCCCAGCCATGAGCCGCAGATCCATATTGGGAGCTCATTTCTTTGACTAGCCCCATGCTTGCTTGTTGTTGTTGAGCTGATGGATTATTGTAATCTTGGTAGCCAGTGCCATAACCTCGCATCATAGGACTCGGAGACGTCAGTAACTGGTTTAAAGTCGGGGTAGCCCCTGAAGGGTGCTGCTGACTTTGCCCAGGAAATCTCTGGAACCCCCCAACATTACCACTACCAGAAGCTGAAGCAGCAGCCATAGCAGATTTTCCATGGCTAGCAGCAGTATTGCTGCTGCCTGGGCCCGTCAACGTGCTATTCCCCTGCCTCGAGGGACTCATCATACCGTATCCCGCGCCACTGTACCCGGGTCGGTAGTTCGGGTAGAGGTTATACTGACTATTGTGGTACCCTTCATTTGAGTTTTGTACTGGATCCATATTGTTAGGTCCCGAAGAATGCATTATTCCCATTCCAGGGCTTTGTTGTCCGCCATGTTGATCAAAGCAAGGCCCTCCTCTAGCATTACCGTAATAATTATTAAACTCAGAAACAGTGCCGTTTCCCCCTGCGCCAAGGGGCTGGTTGTTGATGTTGTTGTTCGTTGGTCCCACGCTGGCGGGGTCGTACCTGCTACCCATCCGGTCCCCCGATTTGCAAAGGTGGTCCTCCTCCTCCTCACTTTTATTTAGCAATGGCTGATGGCGTTCGAATTGGTTCCCCAGAATATTCTCTTTCCCTCCATGCTGCCGATTCCCAGTCTCTCCTTGTGCTGATTGTTGTGTGTTGTTGATGTTATTTTGAATTTGACGTTGATGATGCTGTTGAAATTGATTGAATGGTTGCTGTTGCTGCTGTGGCGCCGTGTGATGATGGTGAGACGAAGGAGGGGGATCTCCGCCGCCAGCATTTTTCAGTTTATGATTTGATATCAAACCCGTCTCCATGCTAGAAGACATACTCGCATTTGAGGAGGATAAAGATGTAGACTTACTTCCCTCTACCTTTTCACGCGTATCCGAATTATTGCTAGCAGAAGCACGAGCAATGTTAGCCATGTTCATCTGGTGATGGCGATCTACATTATTCATAGCGTTAACGCCAGTCCCATCTCCAGCCCCAAGCATTGCCCCGGATCCATGTACAGTTCCTCCAGATTTCACAGAGTTTAAATCTTGATTCAGACTGCTTGATAAATTCGATTTTTTGTTTTTCGTTGTTGCTGGAGCTGGTGCCACTTGCGCGGCCATGATCACGTCAACATTTCAGACAAGAATCCGGGCAGGCTAGCTAACTAGCTAGCTCACTGAAGAAGAAAAAAAAATCTGAAAGAAAGAAAGGACGAAGGCAGAAGAGCTCTGTTTAGAATGACAAAAAATAAAGAAAACGTTCTGTTCTGGTCGGAGTTGGAAAAAATGTCCTCTAGCAGCTGCTGCTTTAGTTGTCCGATTTCACGTTCACAGATTTTGTCCAGGTTTAAATGAAACTTTTTCTCCCTTCCTCTCTAACCCGGATATGGGTAAATGCATGTCTCCTGGAGCCTCTCTGGCCCAGCATGGCATTAGAGACAGAGCTCCAACAACTATTATCCACTTCTGTCTCGCAAGTCATGTGGAAAATACGGACTGGATTTTCAGTTCTTCGTCTAAATGGTGGATATAGCCTAACCTACTATTGTTCTCTGTTTTAGTAACACTGCCTGCTCCTTCGCTATATTTGTAATTCATATGAAATGCAGTACTCTCTCACAGTACTTTTCTGCATCTTGTGTACTGAATATCAAAATAGAGTATAGTAGTACTAGGAATCCTGCTTGTCAGCAGGCTCACCAACCTTACTGTCAACAGCTTGCAAGCTGTAGGAATGAACTTTACTGAGTGGCTTGACCTTTTCGTTATACGGCAATGTTGCTGAGGTTCGTAGTAGCTCAGGCAAATTGGCCGCTTCTAGATCTACGACATTGGTGTGAGCCGTGTAATACGCCCAGATGAGTCAAGAGGACTTGGAATACAATGTTACAGTTTTGCTATCGTGCATGGTGATGTCGCAAGCAAGGACATGGTAACAGTACTTTCCAGCCTGATTAAACTATATTTGTAACGTGGTACCAGAGTGGGAGATAAAGTTTGGTACACAGGTACAGCAGTAGAATCTTCACCTTTTAAAGGAATATACCACTTAGTACACCAATACTTGGAAACGATTATATGCCCAATAATTTAGAGTGTGATACTCAGTTAAAGAGTGTAGCAATCTCATCTGTCAGGCAGGGTGACATCACTGAGAATAACTACCCATAACTGTACCCAGGTGATGTCACTAGAGCTTAGAAGAAGTACATTCGTGACTCACCAAAGGGTTTTTAGTGATATGGTTATGTTGCTATAGAGTAAAGCTGGAAACCAGAGTGGGGAGAAAGTAGGGTACTGTATTTAAAATCAGTAATTGTGGCCCAGTTTCAGCTAGTATTGCTGAGTCTACCCTGAGCTGCTGAATAAACTTGCAGACTCTGTGAAACCGCATTATGATTATCCCGTTTCCTACAACCTTATTGGCGTTAGAATGTAGGCTACACGATCAGCTCATCACATGCTGATCCACAGCTCATGTAACAATACCCTTGTTCCATGCATGTTTCATTTACGCATGAGATGGCAAATGGCTGCCTTTGTCGAAACCAATGAGTGTTCATGTGGTAACAACCACAATATAACGGATATTGTGGGTAAAATTAAATTTCTAAAATGTTAAACCTTTAGATTTCAGAGAGCATGGAGGTCTATTACTTTTTATTTCAGAAATGATTTGCTTGTTTCGTGCTTCTGTGTGCGCATTTGTTCTGTGATCCATATCTGATTTTCTCTTTTACCGTATAACAGCGCTCAATCCATTTTACTGCAACCCTACCAGTCAGACAGAAAACATTTAAGACGCCTCTGCATTCACAGTGTAGCATGCAATAAAAGTGAATTTGTAACCATAATGTTGCGTTGCATTTCAGACAGAAAACTATGAGTTAGACATTATTTAAGAAGGCATTTGCGAGCAATCTGGTGTCGTCGACTTATCGAGTACATGGCTAACAAACGTCCTTCATGGCGGTTTCATAATAAACAACATTCGCTTGCTCGCGTTCGACACACCACTTAAAGGGGCCAGTAGAAAAAAAAATCAGTTGTCATCAGCAGGAAGCACATTAATTATTATTTTTGTAAACTTTAAGAGCAAAGTTTGTGCATATTCTTTGCTCTGTTCCAACATAGGCATTCACAGGGGTTGTTTTTAACACCACAGTTCACATTGTAGTCTCGGTGACGTCATTCTCAAGTAGAGAACATCTTTTGTTCTCAGATTCCTGTTCCATCCTTTCTATTCCCATGCATTGTAAAATTAATTATTGTTTTGTTAAATAAAGGAAACGGTTAAATATTTGATTAATTCAAATAAAGCAACTTTTGATGTGTGAATCTATTAGGTGGACAGGACGATTATCTGTATGTATTGGTTGAGATTCAAAATTCAATTTGCAGATGTAGCAGGTCACAGGAGAAGATGATCATAAAGTTGAATGCATGATGTCCTTTTCAAATTAGGCTTGGTTAACAACAGCCTATGGATGACTACGTATTTCTTTTAAAAATGTTACATTTAGATATATTTGTTGTGAACATCCACTGAAAAGTGTCAGAATACTTAGATTTACAAGTTTTTAAACAACCTTTATATTTTAAGTCAATGAAAAATCATAAATGATGTAAAATTAGTCTAACATTACTATAATAACAATACAATTTCTAACTTTAAGTATAATAGAAAAGTTATTTTGCCAATATATTTACAATTTAATGGGACCTATCAAACTTAAAAAAGAATCAGTGTTTTTTGTGCAATTGCATTTATAATTCTTGATGACTTCACCCCTCAATGTTTGTCTCTCTGTGTCTGTTTAATAGCATGACTGAAATATATTTTGGGCCAGTTTGGATCGAACCTGACAAACCGATTTGTTTTTGGAAAAAGAAGACTTTACTACATTTTATGGTGTCTACATGAATGTACTGTATTGGGAAAGCAGATGTTATCTAGTTTAAGTTCTGGAAGGTCTTCCCGAAAACTTTCAGGGTGAGTGTCCAGGTCCAGATGAAATAATACATTAATCACCATTTTCCAAATCTTTCAAAAAAATAAAAATAAAGAAAAAAAATGCATATTAACACATTAAGTAACAATAATTTTGAGTTGAAAGGAAGCACAGGAGTGAACAGCTTCGCAGAAGGTTAAATGACTGTTGGCACATTTTTTCCACCATTGTGGGAATGACATATGACCCAGTATAACAAAAATCATTTTACACACATCTGGACGCTGAGGGTAATAAATGGACTTTAGTCTGATCAAGCTGTGCTGTGAAAGTACACAAAAAAGACGTCTAGGGACCAAAGAAATGGTGGACCTACATATTGCATTACTGTGCAAGATGGTGTACCCAAAGGCTGTTGCATCCTGACTGAACAATATCCTCGGCCATCTTCATTTCAAGAGTAGCATACCCATGTCTAAAGCCACATTCAAAGGCATTATGTTGTGCCAGTTACCAAAAAGTAATATACTGTAAATATTGCATAACTATTTTCTGTTCTTGTAGGTATAGCACAGAGAAAAAACTGATGGGAAAAAAAGAAATAGGGCTTATGTTTCAGCTTGGAAGGCTTGCCTAAATAAAGAACAAAAAACATGCAGGACAGGATTAAGCCATTATTGAAACATTGAAACCTTCATAAATATTTTTACATGTAAAAATGCTTAAAATAGACATCAAAAGTACACAGCTCTATTTTTATTGTTCAATGAGTCTCTGTTAAACTATTAAATATATGTTGTAACAAAATGGAAAATAATAACAGTATTGTATATGGTTTTTCTTGGGCATTTTTCATGTAAGCCTTTATATGCTGGACAGAAACATGTTTCTCCACTGATGTGTAAAAGAAACCCATGTCTCCGAATTCCAGCGAATACACACTGAGAGCTAGTGAACGTCACAGCGGTTGTCAGCTGCAATCATCATCATCCTCCTCCTCATCAGGAGAGATGGTGAACCCCCTGGTGGATTCTGAGTGAAGTACAGAAAAACTAAAGGTGTTTGGTTGTCTCAAAGGAGCCATTTAAAAATCGAGCATTTTAGACCTCAAGCATTTTTAACTTAGGAATTTAATTTTTTGTACAATGACAAGAAAACATGCTTGGAATAAGCATGCTTTTAGTGCTTGCAACGTTTGCTGTGTCTAAGGCAGTGTAAATATTTAAATTGGTACTTGCAACGGCTGAGTTTTGTTTTTAATGCCATTAGCATTACATGTTTGACCTGAATTGACAATTGTCACAGTGACCCACATTTGAAGAATGGGTATTCCAAAGTGCTTCATGTAAAGACACAGAGTTTATTTGCAGGAGTCCATTGTGGAAATCCAAGGTACAGGACTTACAGGCCACTCAGATTTCATTCCTGCTCCTCCATCTGCATTGCACTGCACACTGTCCCCTTCCCACCTCCCCCCGTCCATCCTGATCCACCCTCAGATTTCTCCAGACAGCCTCACAATGACTGGTGGCCTCTGCCCACTTCCTATCTTTTCAAATTTCCAAGATCACCACTAGCTCTGAGAAGGATGTTGTTCCCTTTCTCTTGTCTTTCTTCTTTTCAATTTTGCACTGTTCCCTTTTCCAGAACCTTCTAAATTGAAAATTTCGATTGAATTATACTATATAAATGTATGCGTTGTTCCTCAATTTTACTATGGTAGGCATCCACACTTAAGAGCCCCTGGTTTTTATTAAGCAATAAAACAAGCTAATTTGAAATTCTTGTGTGGTTGTGTAATAAACTCAACTGCAATCAAAGTCTCATACAAAGCTCAGAATGCATTTTGCCATCTCTCTCTGGATGGAAGCACCACCCCGGAGGAGGTTTATGGGTATTACATTTATGACACGCGTGCCTCTGTTTTTCCGTATCATTCAATGATTTACAAATGACATCAATGCTCATATTCAGCAAGCTGTCAGGGGATACATAAGACTTTCATAGCAAATATGATAATAGTACAAAAAAGCCATGAGCCCTTGTGTAGCTGCACTACTTGTTATTTGACGTACCTCTTTGGATATGTGGTAGTTGTCGATCGGTTCAAATATAAAAACTAATTATCCTAAAAGCAGTTTACAAACCTGATTCCCCCTTATTGCAAATACTGTATTTGGGTCTCAGGACTAGCAGCAATTTACAGGAACACACTAAATGACTGCAATACTAGGGAGAGCTCAGATTTATATCATAATTCATTTGGGTAACATATTATCATTGATGCTAAATCCAAGCAGGCTCTCTCACTAGTTAGTATCGTGAATGGAGTTGCTGCCATCCGTGTATTGTTCTCTCTAAAACATGGAAGTGCTTCCACTGGCGTGCTAGTGTTGCCTGGTAGCCATCACTCTAATCATTCACCCCAGTGTTCATAAACTCACCATTAAAACACAGGAGCATTTAAACAGAAGAACAACAACGTACCGCCACATTTGCATTTATGTATAATTTATCATTTCAAGGGTGACCTAATGTGCTGAACATCATCTGCACAGAAAACAGCTGTACTACAGAACCAGCTGCACTGCAGAGCCAGGGTCTTGAATATGCAGTCGACATGTGCGTACGTGGCTGTGTGATTTAGAGCGTGCTCGCCTGCGTTTCTGCTATCGTGCACGCTCACTTCTGGTTCTACATGTGCACAGACATAACAGAGTAACCTGTGTGTGTGTGTGTATGTGTGTGCGTGTGTATGTATGTGCGTTTGCGTGCGTGCGTGTGCATGTGTGTGTGAGCGTGTGCGTGTTTGTATGTGTGTGCGCGTGTGTGTGCGTGTTTATATGTGTGTGCACGTATGCGTGTGTGTGTGTGTGTGTGTGTATGTATGTGTGTGCGTGTATGTATGTGTGTATGTGTGCGTGTGCGTATATGTGTGTGTGTATATGCATTCCACTCTCCCTGTCTGTTGGAGGGTCGCTTCTGGGCTGCATTTGAATGTGTGTCTGCAGGGACTATCCGCAGCACCAGCAGCAGCAGCAGGAGCAGCCGCAGTCTGCTCGAGCCGAGCTGTGCCGAGAAAATGGGTCAGGGTGAGACAGCTCCGACTGCAGCTCCATTCCACACCAGCACACCAGCACATTCACACACACAGCAGCCTTCCCAGAATCACCCCCCCCCCCCTCCCCCTCTCCCCTCCAACGTGGGCCGAGGAGACACCGCCGCCTTTTCACGCCGCGGCGCGCCTCGGCGGCAAACGGCGTGTGAAAACGCTCTCCTCAATCACACGTCCGCCTTCGCCTTCCAAGGCCAGTTAACCAGAGACCAGGGGAGATGAGACAGTCTCGCTTCGCCCCCTTCCTTTCTGTTCTTCCCCTCCTGGCGTACACGTTGCGAGGGCAGGCCACTGACCGGGAGCACACCTTTCTGTGGATGTGCACCAGATTGATCCACGGGCTTTTAATTTCAGGGTTGGGTAAATAACAGCATCAACATTGATCAGCGGACAGAAAGGACGGACGGAGGTTCCCTGAACCTGGTGGTCTGTCAACAGAGCTACATACAGACAACATGGCTTATCCCCCCCCCCCTCCACACACACACCCACACGCACACATGCGCACACACACACACACACACACACACACACAACAGGGAAGAGGCAAGTCAAGAAAACCATCTCGGGTTCTGAAATGTATTCCAACACCAAACAGAATAAAACTTGAAAAACAGGCATTTCATAGAGCGTACGTACATGTCATGAAATAATTATTTCCATTGCAAATGTAATGGCGCGAATCTCTTTGTTTTCAGTCTGGGACACCGTGTGAAGAAGGAGCGCGATTCGCAAAGAGAGACTTTTGCTTGATCCCTCGAGTGCAGCCACAACTGGATCAATGTCATCCGTGTTCTTCTTCAAAGGGAAATTTGTTTGACAGAGGAGTGAGAAAAGAGAGAGAGAGAGAGAGAGAGCTGCACTTATAAGATCCACTGAAAACGCTGTGGAGTACTCAGGCCGAGCTTCCTTTATTGATGACCGCGGTCTGAAATCGCTCACGACTTCCAAATAGCATTACCGCCCCCTGCACCTGTTAGCGGTTCTTCATCTCCGGCTCTGAAGGGCTTGGAAGCTTTTAGGTTATCAGTCCACCTCAGCCTCAGACTAACTCATTGATTCAGCGAATTGGTTGTTTCATTACATGAGCTCAGCAATTTTTCCTTGCTCCGAAAGACTATAGATATAAAGAGCCATATATGTCTACACCTGCAGTCCTTAAGGGTTGACTTAAGAACTGTGCTATACAGCTTTTGTTCACAAGCCCAGCCGAAAGGTGGTATTGACAGGATCTGTGTTTCAAGTCTTTCTCTCATTGCATCTCACTGGAATACATACAATCACAGGAGATTGGAAGACTGTTAAATCCCTTTGCATAATCTCTCTCTGCACCCAGCTTTTCTGTGTAATACATCACTTTTCAGCGCTGCATTTCATGTGTGAGGGAGTCCTCAAGGCAATAAGTTAAATAAAAAATGTGGGCCATGTGCAATGGAACACAATGCATGAATGCGGTTCTGCGGATATGTTAGCGCAGTCTCAGAACAGTATCTGTGGGCCTGCAGGGTGGATCAGTTAAGGCACTTATAGTCCATGGATGGGCCGCACGATCTGATATTGAACCCTATCCACGCCACTGCCAACTGGCTGGCAGCCCTGAAAGACAACACACATTTAGCTCAAGTGTCGCCCAGTGATGGGAGGGTTTTAATCAACCCAATTTTTCATTGCACACTTGCATCCCCTGCTAGTCTATTGGGTGCCAGCAAGCTTGTCTCTTGAGCTGCACGTGAAGTGTCTTCCTCTGACTCATGTTTGTGTGAGCCAGACTTGTAAACTGTGGTTGGAGAAAAAGTGGCAGCAAACTGCATGCTTCAGAGAAGACTACATGCTTGTCAGTGCTCTCCCGAATTCGTAATGGGGGCTGTAATGCGCTTTGCAGCGTGAACATGAGTGGGCGTTCCAAATTCGGTAGAAAAAGGGGGAAAACAGCATCTGCTCACATTTGAAAGCGTCACTGATCCAGGGTGGGAAATTCAAATTAAATAAAAAGCACGTCCAGGTTTTTGGCTCAAGGCCACTCAGGATTCCGGCTCGGCTGGCTCTTAGACTGCATCCAGACAGACACATTGTGGGAATTCACGGCGGAAAAGTGTCAAAATGCCACGGGAAGTCAATATCTTCAACGAGAGGAACGCGTGTGTGGGTCAGTCAAGGGAACAGTGTGGGGGCTCATGGGGCAACAACATTTAAAATATTTACGCTCTGGACTCCCCCTACGCACTGCAATGGTGTCAATTGTGGTTTTAAATGAAGCAGGCTGATGCTGCAGTTCATTTCCTGTGATTATATTTAGTTGAGCTGAATGAAAAAGATGAGAGAGTGACATTAAATGCAGCATTTAGCAGTGTTTAAGTCTGATTGCCTTCACAGACTAGGCATGTAGAAGCCATATGACAAAACAAACGAGACAATAAAACTCACATACATACACTGTGTTGTAATAAAAAGGTGGAAAGAAATGCCTGCCACTGCATAAATCAAAGGTGAGGTTTCAGATGATATGATAATTCAGATGATTGAAGCCTACGGAGGCTTTTCTTGCTAGCTTTTACAAGCACATCAAGTACTACGTTTGGTGCAGTCTGTCAACAGATTCTATGTTTATTAAAATTGCATATATTTCACATAATTGTAATGTTCATCATTATTAGACACTATGTCAATACTAAAAGTGAGCTGTAATATGTGTCTTGTGGGGTCAGATATGATTGTTTTAGAAGGCAAACCATAAAAAACTGTTGTGCATGGTAGCATTGGGATGGTGAGTCTAGTGATCTAGTCAATCCTCTTTCACATTAAAAACATGACCTAGTTTTGCCCTTCGGTGAGACTTGATGACACCAAAACTTCACTAAAATTGCTGCTGAGCTGTTATTCACAAGGTAAATTTGGCTGGGGGTCGCCTGCATCTCCATATAACCTTTTGGCTTGTAGTTTGGGTCCGGGTCTTTGGGTCTCAGTGGAAACATGTGACTGTATTTACTCTAATTTCCAATGACATTTTCCTACTTGTATATTCATGTCTAATAAAACAAGACTGATAATGGTAATTTTCTCTACAGATGTGAGTACTCCTAATTGGCAGGATTCTGCACAGGTGGCTGTTGGCACTGTGAGGGTTAAATACCTTACCATGTTCTGTTCAAGAGGAATAACGAGCTGAGGAGCTTAAGAGGTGAGGGTGACAGCAGTATCTGCTTGCGTAGGTTCCTAATTGTGTTTTTTAAACAAGCAAACAGGAAGCTCTGGTCTGAGTTTGGCAAAAGGTGGCTAGAGCTCATGAATCATTTTGTTACGCATCAGCACAAGTCATGCGAATTCCACCTCAGAGGTAGAGCCAGCTAGCTGACACCTGGGCAGGATCCAATTCCTTTTGCTCAGACATCCAAGCGGGGTTGGCAATAAGGTAGCTTTTCTAGCAGCATGAAAGTGGTTTCAAATCTGGAAATGCCTCTCTGTAAAAGTCAAGTGTTATTCAGGTAATTTACCGACAGTGGCCGGGGGGGTCCTGAGCCTTTTCCCTCAGAAATAAATGTGAGACAGATGCTGTTATTACGCCAGCGTGATATGAGTGACATTGAGAGCACTGAGGATCATTTCATGCTGTTATGTTCAAGGGTTTTTGTGCGATCGAGCCATTGGATATTGGCCACCCTGAATAAGGCCTTCTCACAAGGCAGACGAATCAGGGGAACAGCCGTGGCAAGACGAAATGTACGTGTAGGCATCGGACTGTTTGTACGACACTTACACTGATCAAAATGCAATTTCATGCGCTGAATTCGCCAGTGAATTCAAATGTGTTAGGGAAAAAATGTAAAAGATGAAAGCAAAAGCCCAGCTCGTATCTACACTTTCTGACATCCTTTTTTTGTAATCCTGGACTGTTAAGCAATTTGTCATGGTACAGACACAAGCAAATAGAATGCTTAAAGGCAGATTCAGGCCCATTAAACAGGTAGGGGGTCAGGGAGAGTTTTCCTGCCATCTATGTTGTTTCCGGTTGTTGCCGGTATCCATTTTTCTATTCACAGTTACTCCGTTATGCCTCTAAATCGTTTCCAGCCAGCATGCAACATTGCCAGCAGGCACAAATGAGTCTTTTCTCCCAGAGAGGGTAACCTGAATCATCTTGAGGTCATTGCTCCAGGTGTGCGTGAAGTATTGTGCGCTAACATGATGACTGTGCAGCTCAGATGGTGGATCGCAGTGTGAAAAGCAGCAACAGCTGGCAGCGCACAATTTGGAAAACATCTGCGCTGTTCCTGCCCACAGGTATGATAGGACTTTCCAAAAAAGGGAACCGTGAATTTTGATGAATCAAAGAGAGATCCATAAATCGGCACAATTAGATTCAAAGCCGCATGATGTAATTCAGCGTCGCGGTTACGTCAGAACTTAAAGTGGTCACAGGAATAAAACGAATATGCCACTGGAGCCGCTGGACAAGAGGATTTGTTATGGGCTGAAATGCAATGTTAGTTGGGGACAGAGGAAGTCCTTGGAGATCTCGAAAACAAGAGGCTTGCAGATGGGGACAGGAGGCGAGATGAGGTGGTGACAAAGTCCAATTTTATTGGAAGGACTGAGGTGAGTGAAAAGGTGACAACCAGCAGACAGCACAGGTGGTACAGAATAGAAAAGGCCAGAAGTCATTCTTCTCATCTAAAAATGGATGTGAGAGCAGGAACCCTCCGGGAGTCTAGATATAGAAGAAGCATTGTTCATATACCAAATGCCACATCTGTTCAAATTGACCTTTCACCTTAACATTCTTCCTCAAAGTTGATGTTTTGAATGTAAAACACAAATGCATGAAGCAAAATTACAATATTTGTCAAACTAGATTTGCTACGTAACATTCCTATGTTTTAGAATTGTATAATGCCATGCCAGCTTTCTATAAATGGTGTAGCATATGTGAATGTTACAAACATTCATAATATTATATAAAAATATAAAAATGCATTAAAAACATATACTTGTGTATTTAACATTTATAGCAATTTTACCATTCATATATTTTCACATACCTTTTTAATACAAAAGAGATGGCATATATTTTTAACTTTGTGACAAAATGGCTGATTGTTGTTTTTCCTTGGTGATTTGTCTCCTCTGTCTGCATGAGTAATAAAGTTTCTCCGTTCTCAAATTTGGAAATGTACGGTTAGCATGTACAATACCGTTTCACATATATAGAGTTTGCTTGATTCCTCTATCTTTTCCCAAAAGAGCGAAAGAATTCTAAAAATGATGGTAAAATTATCCAACACTTAAGAATCTATTAGTCAAAAGCAGGCATTCAAAGGCGATTTAGTCCTGTGCATTACTGTCATCAATGAACAGGACTTCTTTTGATGTATTCTTTAATAACACACAAAGGTCAGTCAAATAAATTACTGCCTCACTTTCATTAAACACGCCGAGATAAGGTTTAATTTGTCAAGATTTTAGAAAATCTTGTCTGAAACCCCGGCTTTGAAATCGATGACATTGGGCTTTTGTGAAAAGAAACACAATTATATGGGTCAATAAAATCCCATGCAACCATAGCTGGAAAATGACATTAATCCTTGTTGAGCTACTCTTTTTATTTCCTGTAACATGCAACCAGGGCATGTTTATTGTATAATTCCTCTAACAGGATTTATAGCTGCTTTTATCAGTAGTGGTTTAATGGTCACTTTTAATGGTTCAATTTTTTTAGCTGATGTGAAAGAAAAAAGAAAATGGTAAAAGGCTATCATTTTTTTGGTTTTCTGTTACTATTTCTAAAATCAATTACATTCACAATGCATTAGAATAAACTAGAATTTCACCGAGTGAGAGATTTCATAAGACTTTTGTGAAGCATTAAAACATGCTTTTGAACCCTGTAATGTGCGAGA